>NC_053454.1:33514689-33770931 GCF_015227805.2 Hirundo rustica
AGAAAGAAAAAGAAAAGAAAAGAAAGAAAAGAAAAGAAAAGAAAAGAAAAGAAAAGAAAAGAAAAGAAAAGAAAAGAAAAGAAAAGAAAAGAAAAGAAAAGAGAGAGAAAAAAATATAAAAATCCTGATAGGAAGGTGATAATCCAGACTTGAGTAGGCTAAATCTTATCCCTAGACATATCTACACATCTGGAGACATTATGGCTTTCAAGCCACAGGTTTTTGATAGATAAAATTATCTACAGAAATGGTGATGTAGGAACAATCAGAATACTAGATCCAAATTAAGGAACCAGGGCCCAAACAGGTTATATCTACACTGAAGAGTAAAATATTTTCCAGTGATTCATTGGCTTTTTCATTTAGAGTTCAAGTTTTCCAGGAAGGCTTTATAACTGAATTCTTACAAAAATTATTGCATTTCAAGACATACTTTTCCTGTTTGTGTTAATAGACACCAAAGATCAATTTCCCTTTTATGTTTCAAAAAGCTATGCTTACACTGAAATGCTTTTAAAAAAACATAAATAGAACTTAAATCTTTGGTGCTATCTCAAAATGCATTGGTTATATTCTGAATTATTAAACCGCCAGTGTTTTAAAGGGGCTTTTAAGAGATCGTAAGTATTTCTGGTTTGGCTTTCTATGCAACTGAAGAAGAGAATTGTATAGAACACATATGAGGACAGCACAGTTAGCACAACTTCAAGCAACAGTGTAAAATCTTCTCCTTCACTGTGACAGCATATTACTTCCAAAGGTCATTACTAGAAATAAATTCACTAGTAAAAATTAATCTGTTGATGCCCACATAGTAAGAGGTTTCAATTATTCAACCATCCTATTTATTACCTAACCTATCATTCAGTCTTCTTGCTGTCCTTCCTAAAAAAGAAATATATTTCAACACATTTTACCTTTATATTTAGGATGAAGCATTAAAAACCCCAAATCATTATTTATTTCCTATCCACTGGACAATTTAAGGAAACACCTGTGTATAATGTTCTATATAACTTGCTGAGGTTTGTGAACTATTAAAGAGACTAATGGTTCTTGTCCTAGGAAGACCAGATGAATGCAGTTCTTTCAGTTTCAGTACTGTAAACTCTTAGAAGTTTGCTTGTCAATCTTGTATGCTATTTGCCAAAATTTTATAGCTATTGGGTCTCCCACTGGATTAGCTTGTCATCAGGAAATGAGGGATGTCAAGGTACATACAAAAGTATTGCAGGACAAAATTTACTAACTTTGTTGCTTTAACTTCAAGATAAGAGGAATGTCATTTTGCCCTTTCTCCCCAGGGAGAAAATTATTGTTGTACAAGTCCACTTTTCTCATCCTTATTCTTTTAATACTAAACTAGTATAACATTAAAAAGAAAGAGTAGTAAAATATAATTTTTAATGAAATTTGACTGGGATTCTACCATGTCTAGTACCACAGGTTCCCAGTCTGCACCTCTAACTTTGTTAAAAGGGCCTCTAAGCAGTAAAATATTAGTTTAGAGTCTAAGATTTGAAGCTGCAGCAAGAATGATATAGATACAATATTTTTCCTACCAGTCCACAATAAAGTTAAAAACTTTGAGTAAGAAGTCCCATACTGTTGGTATATGTGTTGGTCTTAAATCATTATACAATTTGACACCATGAGCAGAGTGAATTATAATTTACATTTGATCCAAAAAGAAAGCTGGAAAATTTTTCAATATATCAATATGGGTAAATTTCACATCTACATCTGCTAAGATTAGAGTAGTGGAAAAAGCATACTCTTCAGAAGATATTTCTCTTTAACAAGCACTATAAAGGTGTCCGCCAGTTTTGTCTGGGATAGACAGCAGCTTCACAATAGTTAGTATGGCCTATGTTTTGGATTTGTGCTGGAAATAGTGTTGATAATACAGGCATGTTTTGGTTACTGCTGAGCAGAGCTTACACAGAATCAAGGACCTTTTTGGTTGTCACTCCACCCCTCAAAAAAATGCCAACTGCTTTTTTTTTTATTTGTGTTTGTTTTTGTTTTTGGGGGGTTTTATTGCTTGATTTTTCAGTTCTATATCAAGTCATTTCCATTTCTATTAAAGGATGTTCAAGCTGTACTTTTTGCCAAGACTCTTTTTTTCCTTCTTGTTTAAGATTAAAAAGTATGGTTTGATCAGAAGACAGCAGTTATGCACAAGAGACTTCTCTATGCTAAATTAGAAGGTTTCTCATGCCTTGTGTTCCTGCCTCTTGATTGGTAGGATGCGTATTTTGATTCATTATTTAGAATCACCTCTCTACTGTATGTGAAATCTACAGTTTTCAAAAATAAAAATTCAATTTAATATCATTTTAGTAAGAAAAATGGTACACATGTAAAAGTTGGCCACATTCATCTGAAAAGATCAACTAAACTTGCTCTGCTCAAGGTACACATTTTCCATGTGGCAAAACAACTACTACATCATCTATGTCTAGATCAGAGTTCTTGATATCTAGGATTCAGTCATTATTGTTTCAATAAGAAAGCAAAAGAAAGTGAAGTGAAATTATTTAAGTTCAGCTGGGGAATTTGAAGCCTTTTTTTTACATACCTACAATTCAAACATCAGAGAAAATCCTAAAATAAATAAATGACAATGTTTGGCTTGCCCAAAAAAAAAAAAAAAAAAAAAAAAAAAAAAAAAAAAAAAAAAAAAAAAAAAAAAAAATTCAAAAGTTGAGATTGTAGGTCCACAATAAAAATCCTTCAGATAAATATTTTAGTTGATTTAACCTCACCCAGCCTTTGCTGGGTGAATATACTGAGTAGGATAGTAACAGTAATGTGCTCAAAATTCCACATAGCTAGTTTCAGGCAAACACATCCAACTTCTCCAGCCCCTTAGTATTTTTTATTAATGATAACAAAACATTGGATTCTATGTATTTTGCTTTCAGGTCCCCTCAAAGGCTTCATACCTTTCTGATTTTCTAAATGGTTTCAATATAAACATCAGCATTCTATGCAGTAATGTTTATTCTGATCTTGCAATATTTTTAATGTTCAACTCTAATGGATCTAATTTTCACTTTTAAAATCTTCTTTTACTATGGACAAGTTAAGTTTGTTTCTACATAAGTAGTACACAAAGTTCCTTTATAAAAAAAGAAAGGGAGAGCTATAGTGCAAATAATGGTCATTGACTTCTGTATGGATTACTCCTAATGACGCTTATTACAGATCTAAAAGTAACACCAGGCCAGTATCAGGTGACTCAGTATCAGACACTTCACATCAGTTACAGAAGTTTGCATCAGAAAGAGAATTATAGAACCATTTTCATTAGGAAAAAACCCAACCAACAAACCAAACCCCACAGGATTAATGGCACAGAAAGAAGATACACTTTTTTTTTAGCAAACAAGCAATGAATTTTAACAGAGCAGTCAGCCTTTCTAGACATGAATGTTGGAGATCCGTGTTTGAACACTTTAAGACGCAGCCTTGCAGCTCTGATAACAATGGGGGTCTGCCAAAGTAAGTCACGGCAATTACCCACACACAATCAGTTACTTTTCAACTCTGCTACAAGTCAAGGGGTTGCATGTTTCAACACTTTGCTTCCTGCTCTGTTTTCTCCTTTAAACCATTTTTTCATTAAAAATTAGTTACAATCATTTGTATTTTATGTGCTACACAGAAATAGGCTTTATAAAATACCCTGCACCATATGACTAGGATTACAAGGACCTTACTAATTAAAAAATTAACATCTACTTTGGGAATATACTTCCTAACACATAAAGTAGAGCATTCAGACCCACAGGGACTAAACACACCTTTCAAAGCCAAAAATGAAAACTGATAAAACCTTCATGGTTTGCCAGGTCTGCAGGGCTCTCTGTCTGAACAGACGGATTGGTTGGTACAGTTTGGGAGTTCTACCTTTTTTTTTTCCTTCTTTTTTAACATTCCTTTTTAACACTATGCCCCCCACCCTGTAAACAAGCCTCTAAGCACAGAAAACAAAAAAATGTATTTAATGGCCCCCTGTTTGGTTTCATTATTTACATCCTTCACACGTACTTTCCCAACTGAGTAATGCTCTTTGATGATTGTATCTCCAAAGAACATTGCTGTGATCACGTAATATGCTGTGGAACCATAGATAATCAATCAAAAGGACAGAAACAGAGAAAGCAACTTTCTGACTTTTAAAAAACTGATTTAGTTCTTATGAAAATGCAAAATTGATGGCTTTGGGATTGGAATAATCTTTCAAAAGATGAATAGGAATGGTGCAAATTATACAGTATTAAAGCAATGTGTTCTGCCCCTGAAGGGATCAGTTTTATAAGCTGAAGATGTCTGTCTCCATAGTCCAGTGAATCAAAGTCCTGATGCATTTCTTGATTACTAGCATGGGAGCACCCTGTAGTGTTTTGTGGTACTGGCATTAGAGAACTGGGCATTCTGGGAATACAGACATCACCAAAACATTTCATCTACTGGAATTCAGGGGGGGTTAACACCTTTAAGCTGTGAGATCAAAACTTGTGACCTACGGTCCTCATGAAGTAAAAAAAAAGTTTTACTACTAAACCGGATCTCATATGGCAATAAATATATTTGGAATTTGGTCTAGTTTAGCTTTGAGTTACAATGGATTTACATGAAGAACTTGTATTGCTACTACCAAAACTGGTATGAGGCTGTGAAAATGCATACCTTATAGTCTTATTGGATGAAACCCAGAGTGAATCATGAGGATTGATGATTCATCCTTATAACAATTTAAGAGTAAGAATAAAAATTAACATAAAATAAATTTACATTGATGCTTCATACTACAGTAATTTGGTCATTACCACTAGGACTATTTACTGAGTTTCATTTAATAAGCATACTCCTGAATGTTTCTAGTTATCAGTGCCTAAATTGTATTTTTAAATTTTCTTTCTCCTTTCCACTCCCCCCCTTTAATTATATTTTGTTCTTCATCTTGTCAGGAACACTTAGGGCTGAACAGCCATAACTGCAGCTATTCACAAGTCAAAATCCAAGTGGTATATTAATTGAAATGAATTTCTTTAAAGTTTCATTTGGTTTTAGTTTTTCTCCAACTATTAACAGATGTGTTAGTAAAACTGGCAATTTCAATAAAAGCCATGGATTTACAATTATGATAACGATACAGAATATTTTGGGGAAGCAGACCAATGCCTTTTTTCCCCCCAAATTAAAGAATATAAAAAGTTCTAAGCATAGGACTTGAAGTCAACCTTTTGGAACCTCATAAACAGTTGGAATTTTGGGGCAATGTTACTTGTCAGACTTGCTGGTATTTGAAGCTGAAGGTTCCTAAGAGCCTCGATCTGTCAAGGTATGTTAGAGAATTAATGCTCATACAGTTTGAAATAATTAGTGATTAACAGAATCATCCCACAGGTCTCATCTTTTTTTTAAGAGGGGTAACTTTTTGTGGTTTAGAAATGGTATTCCTCAGCTTAGTGCCCCAACCATGACTCCAAGACCGGATGCTGTTCACTCTGCCCTTCCCACCACCTTTTCCCCCTTCCCCTCCCTGATGCACAGGATTGGAGAAGACTGGAGGCACAAAAGGCAAAGATCACAGGTTGCAATAAGAACAATTTACAGCAAAAGCAATGAGATAAGAAAATGGACGGTAACGTCAAATATATTAATAACAAGTGCACAAAACAGCGTGCAGAGCTTGACCTGGCCACAGCCAGGGCACCCAAATGGCTCGGACCGGAGTTACCCTTGTGCTCTGTCTGCCACGCTCGCTCTGCTGGAAGGACCCCCCCTCTCCAGAGAGAGTCGCTCTGCCCCTCCCCTGGGAATCATGTCTGTGTACTAGCTACCACCTCCTCCTAACCATACCCCCTCCCAGCTATCACAAAAAATTAACTCTGTCCCGCACAATAGCAGAGATGTTTGTGGTCCTGTGACCACGCAATGATAACTCAATCTGAGAGGATGAATGCGTAAGGTGTCACAGTAGACTTGTGTTTTCAGGTAATGTGCTTATCTTTATTGCTGCAGATTTCACAGGAAACACACTGATATAAAATCACAATCAATGATTAAGTTAAAAAGCAATCACCCCACCTTCCCTGCACTTTTTTAATAAATTAGGGAGTGAAAAACATCCTGTTGGGAAGAGAACTGGCAGAGAACAATGCTGCATGGAGAATCTGAGCAGCTCATACTTTTACTCACTTCATACTTTCATCAAGTAACGTTTGCGACCATTTCTACCTATTTAAAGTTGTAAAATTGTCATCTATGCAATTAGGTTTCTTTTTGGAGAGTTTTTAAAAATGGACATTAGCCTCTCTGGTAATATAATGTTCAGATATTTTGGTACCAATGAAAAAATAGATACCATACAGATCGTGGGCAAAGCAATAAAACTTCTGTTTGGCTGACCTATCAGTGAATTTTAAAAATGAGTGCAATAAGCAAAATAATTGATTATTTAATTAATCTGATAAGGAAATCACTAGACAAAAGAAATTGGAAATTAGAAGTCTGGGTAGGGCTTATGCTTGGAGAAGCCAAGTGGAAGAAAGGAAACATAAGGAGTTTCTTATAACAATATGACTTTAAATGCAAAATGCCTGAGACAGAGTATGCTTAGTATTAGGTGCTTATTTCTTTTGTAATATGTCTTGGCTATAGGAACTAAAGTGAAACATACTTTGGTAAGTTTTCTGGAACTTTTCTGAAGCTCAAATCTCTCCCTCTTTCCACTACTATTTCTGAAGAAGTAAGATATAAAACCAGAATGGTCACAAAGCTTGCTAGCTCTGGTTAAGTTACCTAGAAAATGTTAGCGAAAGATGGATTGCACCCAGATGCCAGGAGTAAACCCAGTTTTTCAGGATCTAGTATCTCAGCAGACAGAATACATGTATGCCAGTTGGTGTGCCAGAGAAGCAGAAACAGAAATGGTGACAAGAATTTGCACAGATCCAGTATACCATAAAACACACAGTTGTGACATGATGAAATCTGAACAATGCATTTGTGTGAGTGTCAACCACATTAACCTTTTATACTGGCTATTCAGTCTGTGTGAAATTCTGAGTGGGCATACTAAAAGATATTTCCATATCAGTTATCCACAAGAAGAAATATAATTTCGGTTGAACAGAGTAGTGTGCCTACTTCAGTTTTCACCATTTGCATTTAAAGCACAGTACAGTTAATGAATATCAAAAATTTTGTACCTGTTTTTTATGTGTTTGTTTTTTTTTTTTTTTTCCTGAAGAACCAAAACATTCCATGCAGTCTTTATTTTCTTGCATTGTGTGTCAGGTTCCTTTCCTTTCGAATCAGAATTCCAAAGTATATGAAAACATTTTCAAACTACTTTTATAAGAAAACAATTTTGACTATTTTTATGTACAATCAAGCAATACATATGTGGTTTGCGTAATGTGTCACAAGTAAATATTACAACTATGATCTTTATAAGAGATACTGTTGTTGAAAGCAGTAAGTGATATGATTGTCATATAAAAGAGAAAGAAAAAAACAAAACAAACTCCACTCAGCATAAGAAAAGCTGGTGAGTTTCAATGGGCACCCACAAATGTAATTCATTGCAAATCCTGTAGGACATAGCTTGAGTGCTGTAGAGTCACTCAAGGAGTATATTACCAGGGTCAGAGACTCAAACAGATGAATCCTGCCTTGGCCCATGGCTGCTCAAATCATGCCTTTTGATTGATTGTGAAGCATTCAGATAAAAGGCCCTAGGGGCATATGCTTCCCATTGAAGAAACCTATTTTTTGAGCTGTTAAAAACTCTAGAGACATTGAGTAAACATGGTAACATATGCAGCACAATTTAAAGTGTGATTTTAATTCATGTTTTAAGAAGAAAGCTTTAAAACTTCCTGAGATGCCCAGGGCTTTCATATGCAAAATGCGCTGACTTAAAGTCAGTATAAATGGACTCTTTGGTGTGTGCAAATTTTCAGTGTGATAAAACAAAGGAAACACATTACCATTACATCATTTCCACAATATCCCACTTTTGAGAAATATGCTTTAGCCTATGCAATTTTGCTTTACTCTTATCTTTGCTTTCTTGAGCTAACTGATACCATCACTTCTTTCCAGGGGTAAATTCCAGTGTAGACAAATTCTCATCTACTTTTAACTCAGTATGTACAAATTTAGTTGTGGCTGCTTTTTAATCCATACTTTTTTTAGTTATCTGCTCTGTCATTCTGCTGAATATTTGACCTTCTTCTAGGAACTGCTGTGGAGAAGTAGTTTCTCTACTGGCAGAAACATGCCAAAAAAGCCAGATCATAAAGTCACAGGAGAAAGTAAACAAGCATTTTCCCCATTTTGCTACTACCACATAGTATCAGTCTTTGCAGGCTGTGGTTACACACATCTTGTCTCAGCAGAGACAGTGTTAAGCAAATCACCGAAACGTAGAATTACAGAATATGCTGAGTTGGAAGGGATCCAACCAGGACCATCAAAATCCAAGTCTTTGCCCTGCACAGGATACCCCAAGAGGCACACTGTGTGCCTGAGGGTATTGTCCAAACACTTCTTGAACTCTGTCAAGCTGGTGCTGTGACCATTTCCCTGAGGAGCCTGTTCCAGAGCCCAGCCAGCCTCTGGGTGAAAAACATTTTTGTGATATCCAAACTAGACCTCACTTGACTCAGCTTCATGCTGTTCCCTTGGGTTCCATCACTGGTCACGGTAGTGAAGAGATTGGTACCTGTCCCTCCTCTTTCCCTCACAAGGATGCTGAAGACTGAAATGAGGTCTCCCCTCAGTCTCCTCTTCTCCATACTGCACAAACCATATGTTCTAGATGTTTATTATTGCAAACTGTTAGATTCTGGGTTTTTAGGTGCTTCACTGAATCATCCTCCCTAAGGATATCAACTGAATCAAGTCACAAAATAATGATATATTTTATTAGTCTTGTCAGGAATTCTTGTTTGTCTCCCAAGTGGCAGCCAGTCATAAGAACAAACTTAACCAACTCCTTCCTTTAGCAGACTCCTGTTCTAGGTGTTATATTCAGCCCATATCTGGGTTTACATTTACATCCCTATATCTCCTCCATTTATTATTTGAATTGGTAATACTTCATCAAAAGTCAGCACAAATTTGTTCAGCTGTCATCCCCCCCCCTTCCCCTTGTTTTCAGTCATAATCACAAGAATTGTGCTCTCCTTGCCTCATTATCTGTTTTTGTTGTTTCATTATAATTTCCTCCTCTGGGAGTGGAGAAGGTTAATGCAAGACCACCTCTCCTGATTATATGTGTCAGGCTGTCCTACAGATGATGTGCTGAAGTTATGGAATAGCAACTCTGCACCCTCTGGTGTCAGACCTTTCTAGTGTGGTCTGACATAACCGCTGAGATAGGGATCAAAAACAGTTATGGGAAAGAAAAAGCAATGAAACATGTTTGGGAAGATGTTTAAAATTGCAATAGAAAGTTACATTCCTCATAACTTTGTTTGACCCATTTACGTATGGTTCAAGCATTCCAGCTTGCTATGGAAGTCTACAGCTTGTAACAACTTAAATCAAGGCATCCTTTTGTGTCACATTTTAATAGAAATTGGAAAAAAATTCCATTGGCCTTTAATTTCTACAGGATAGTTCAGTATTTTTTTAGAAGTACATCCTGAGTTTGCTGTTTTATGCTTTATTTTGAAGAAATTAATGCTTGCTTGTGACTATTATTTAACTCCTTACAAAAATAATTAAAAGAGTGCCGAACTTCTTATTCCAATATGCAAATCACAATGTTTATTCTGTTTTTCATTTACTTTTCCTTTAAGGTCTGTAAGTAGCATTGCCACTATGTCTGGATGACTGATGTAGTGTCAACGATTCTAAAATAAGGGTGGAAAGGTATTTTTTTTCAGAATACTTCATAGTAAATTGAAAAATCATACTAGAAGCACTCCCTTACTACATTCATGGGTGAGGCATACTGGACCATGAAACATTTTAATGGAACAGTGCAAGAAGCATTTACCTTCCACTGTAGTGGAAGGACAAATAAACTTTTACCATGATTTCTCTTGCCAGTCTTGTCAAAATTTTGTGATCAGCTTGTGATCAGACTTATCCTTGGGAGGCATGTGTCTTGGCCTTGACTACAGAAGGAAAACCATGTCTCACTTTTGTCTGCCTTAATTTAGGTGAAATGAGTCTAACCCTTGAATACATAGAGAATGCAAGATCAGGAGATCTGCAAATAATCCCAAATAAGCCATAGATGTTACGGAATCTTGATTTTATATTGTTTTGTCTCCACAAGTAAAATCAGTAAGTTGGAGAAATGGAGTTATATTTATCTAAAAGTCTGGCTTACAGTGGGAATAAATTATTATTGTGTGAATATAGTAACATTCTATCAAAAACACTGTAGGAGGTTGAAATAAAACTAATGGTTATTTAAAAATGAATGCTATGAGATGCACTTAATGGAGGTAAACTAAAAGTTCCTATCTGAAGCACAGCGTTAGAGTGATAATAAACAGTAACTAGAACCACTTTGCAAAAAACCTCAGTTACAACATCTTGCTTTGTGCAAAAAGCTTTCTTCTAATGGACAAGGATTTTTTCAAAACATCACTTAAACATGATTCACATTACATAAAAAACATTTGAAGGCAATTTTACTTTTATTTGTATTACACAATAAGAAATTGTTGCCTTTAAGGGAGAATAGAAGATGAAAAGATTAAATCAGCCCAAACCACAAAATTATCACAACAAAATGATTTATGATAGACAAATGGGACCACACCCTCTTTTTTTCCCTAAACTTCATGATTTTATTTAGTGAGGGGGGTAAGTTTTCTTAAAATTTCTTGCTCCTTTGGGCTAATGACTTAAGAATTCTATGCTTGTAACCACAGATATAGCTATGATCAATTATTTAAAATGCCTTTCTCTTCTCTCTCTCCGCCCCCCCCCCCCCCCCTCCCCCCCCCCCCCCCCCCGCCCACTCCTTCCCCCCCGCTTCTGATTTTTGGTAGAATTCACTGTAGCACTTACTCAGACCCTGCTGGTACAAATCAGTTTTCATGGAGAGAAGGTGATTTACCACTGGATGTGCCTGGTCATCTGCAGTTTTCTAGTCTAAATATTTTCTGCAATTCTCCTTTGCTTGGCACTTCAAGCAAGTATTTTATTTCCTTCCATGCTAAACACATATGTGGGGTTGACAGTTAGTCCTTATTCCACAAATTCTCACATTGACCTGATATTATAGTTCCTTTCGAGGAAATTTTCCTCTCTACCTGTGTAAATGATGACACTTCTAGCAGCAGGTCATTTTTTGGATTAAGAAGAAGTCATTGTTGAGTACTGACCCCTAGAGATTTAGAATAAACCCCACAGTTTCAAATTTCCTAGGGCTGCAAAGTGAAAAAGGGAATTTGTTCGACAACCCTTACTTCCAGGAGCTTGCTGCTGCTGGGAACAGTTAGCAGCAAGAATTTCAGGAGAATGGATATGCCAGTGTCCATAGCCTGCAAGTAGGTATGTGGGCAAAGGTGTGGAAATGTGGTTGGGCTACAAACTCGTCAGGTTGGTGGAAGAAAAGGGAGCAGTATTTCTATTACCATATCTAAGGATAGTTGAAAAAAAAAGCAAAGACTTTAGTATTGTGCAAGAAGTGAAATGACAGGACGTAGGAATTGAATTTGCTGAACTCTCTGTTTCAAATTCAATCAGCAATTGCCCCTTTATGCAGCCATAGAACCAAAAGAAAGTACGGATGAGAAGATCATCTATCATCCAAATGAGAAAATGTAAGTTGTTTTTTGTGGTTTGGGGGTTTTATTGTGGGTGTTTTTGGTTTGTGGTGTTTTTATGGCTTGGTGGTTTTTTTTTTTTTTTTTTTTTTTTTTTTTTCCCCTGTTCTTATACAGCTGCATACCGGTCTAAGGATTAAATAGATCTACAGTTGTTACTCTAAAGGTAACTGGCTAGCTACTCTGCTACTCTAAAGGTAGCTGGCTATTCTGTTTTATATCAAACAGAAAATACAGTATCCTTGATATTTACTGCATACTATTGACTAAGCAGCTTTGTACCTTTTTTCTTTCTATTCTCATTGTCTGGCAAACAATGCATAAGAGCAGCACAACAGATTCCCTAATGTTTAATAAAAAAATGCCCAGAGTATGGAAAACACTGCTTGTTAATAGGATATGTAGCAAAATACTTGAATACAAATAGCATTTGTATTCAAGTTCCATGTCTAATTATATTTCAGAAGACTTAAAAACATTGACATTTACATTCCTTAGTGAGGAATACCCAGTTTGAAATTTTACCACAGAAGCTAATGACCCTATTAACTCTAATTTGTTTACTCACCAGTCTGGAACAGTTTCTTCCACAGGTACCCCTTTGATGTTCAAAATTAAGCTTCCTAGAGGCTTGAGAAATTAAATGCTAAAGGAGGTCAATTATCCAACTGTTGCCTTAAAGATAAGGACTGCCCCTCCCACATTGTTTTAAAATTATTTTTTCTGATGAACACAAAAATCCCCATGATTGCTAAACACATGTCAGGCTCTCCCACAGGTTTGCTAGGACATAATAGGCAGTTCTAAGTTTGGTCATTTAGGAGAGTGCCTAATTATATCAAGCAATACAATGACACTTTTTTTTAAAAATTATACTGAGATTTAATCTTTAATCAAAGTGCAAATGTAATTAATTATTATTTCATAGTCTGTATTTTTGAGTGTTGAATTTGCATAATATCTCAAATATGACCTCCAGCAGCTCCTGATTAGCATGAGCCACCTGCTATGGCAAGTTTAATTTTTGTATTTATACAGAATATACTTAGTCATAGGCTTACACTTATTACTAAGTAGTTTGTTCTACTTAGTACTGTCCATAACTACACTATGGTCCAACCACTGTAGGACCAATCTTAGAAAAGGTAATAATGTTTTCTATTTACAAGGAAACAAGAAATAAAAAAGGGTCTGTTCTTCATCTACACTATGAATAATAATTAAAAAAAAAAAGAAATGTGATAGTCAGTTCAGCTTATTTTGAAATTATGACTGTTATCTCTGCAACCATACACCAAAAGGGATGGGGGCATGGTTTCAAACCCTGGAGACATCAGAGAATTTCAGCTTCTTAAGAAATTTCCCTGAATGAAGCACTGGGTCCCACTGATTTCTTAACTAACAACAGAACATGAACTCAGAGATCACCACTAATCATTCCGTGCTAGATACTAGAGGTAAAAACTGGTACCTCATATAAAGAGACAACAACTGTTTCCAGAACAGGGCTGATGCTGAGGGATCCCACCATGCTCCTAGTCTGGACAGCTACAGCTGGGGAGGCTATAATGAATGTAACCCAGACCTTGCTGAATGCCTCTCTTCAATGTGGAGCAGGTTCCTTAACAAGTCATCAAGGATATACTACAGCAGAAAACTCCAGCAAGTTTGGGCTGGCATTGAGTCAGAATAAGGCTGCTCATCTAAAGTACAGAGATATGGTTTAAATCCAATAAAATATCTTAAAACTTAAAACATGTGTCCCTAGTCCCCTCCTCCAACAGCAAAACCCCTTAGAAGAATTCAGAAGACAGTGATGTTTTCTCCAGCAAAAATTCTCTGTGTTTAAAGAGCCTCAAGAGGTGCCAGATGGCTAGTCCCTTTTCCTGTCTTTGTAAAAGAGCATTCAGTATGTTCAGCCTTAATTTGGTTCAGAGTTTTCTGGTGGATGGGACAAGTCAGTTCTCCCATCATATTTTGATGAGAATATTTATCTTCTGACAAAATCATGTGTTGCTGGTATGGAGAATCACATCGCTATCTCTTTTCAAAAGACTTATGAATCCAAATCCATCTACAACTAGTGTGGGTGAATGACGTCCTTCTGAAAATGTTAAGTAAATTCTGGGAAATCAGGCATGAAAATGAACTGCAGATAAGGAAACATACGGCTAAGGGATTCTGAGAAACCCTTCAGCTCTCATACAGCAGCTGGTGGTTCTGAGAAAGAAAGCGGTTCCCTGTAATATCACAGTGCCATAAGGAATCATGTGGGCTGTATCAGCTCCATCCTAAAGACTGCAGAAACTGACAGTACCATGTTGTTTGGTATTCCTTATAATTATATATAAATATATATATATATAAAATTGTGGTAAAATGCATAGTTGAATGAAAAAGGGATATATAGAGTATTAAAAACAAATGAAAGATTCCAAAGCAGGTTTCTTTGATTTGAGAGTCAATGATGGTTCCCAAATGAATGGAATTTTGCACTAAATTCAGAGTTTGGTTTTGAATTGTTCATATCTTGGGATTTCAGGGAATTTTGGAATACCAAATTTCAAGGTCTATGGAACCTGCTAGTTTTGTGAGAACAATATCTGGTTAAAGGTTTTCTTTAATTGTACGAATTGTATAAATGAAAAATAATTTAATTTTATGAGTGAAAAATAACTACTTCCTTCCTTGTCTTCTTAATAAAGGTCATAGTTTAGTTTGTTACAGAATTTTATGGCTCCTCAATACAGAGTTGTCTAAGTTTATATTGAGCTCCAAACTTATTTGTGTAATGACAATATGAGCAAAAAAAAAAATTATTTTCCTAATTTCACACCAAGTAGAGATCAAGTACAACAGCATGTTACATTGTTGACAATAGAACCAAAATACCAGGGTAATGTGAGGTGAAGATCTACAGAATTTACTTGAAATTCAGTAAATGTCATTTTCATTCCAGATTGGGTACCTTCTGCTTCTTTAGAAAACCCTGAACTAGGAGTGATTTGAAGCGTGACTATCAGAAATATAAAATCTCTAGGAACTTCAATATGTTGTGTTTCCTGCTGCTTAGATTTAGCTCAACAACGTCTTTAAATCTTAGTGGTTCTGGAAGCGTATTTTATATGCCTACCTGTATGGTAATCTCAAGAATGCCAGTGCATAACCTGATACAATAATATATAGAAATTTATGCTTTTTCTCTGATGTTTCAGTTTAATTTTTTTTTTTTTTTTTTTTTTTTTTTTTTATGAGAGGAACAGCTTTGTAGCATTCCATCTTTTACTGAAAGTCTTATAACTGAATAGGTTTTAAATTATTTATAGAATATCTCAGTATACATATAAACTCTGGACTAATATTGACTTGTCTGTAATACAGTAATACAGTATTCACAGAATGGGAAAGTAAACTAATAATTTGCTGCAGAAGTAAAGAAAAACTCCTTTATTCCTTTGCAAGTCTTTTAAATTTATAGTTATTAGATCAGGGACGCTTCAAAATGCCACAGTTTCTAAAATATCCACTTGTTTTCAAGGAAGTTGTGACCATCATAAACATTTCAGGTTGGTGTTAAGTCCCTAGGATCACAGATGTCTTCCCCGTCTCTTTTAGAAGCACCAACATGTGTTTTACAACCTTGTTTATGTTTCATTTTTTTTCTCTTCAGCAAATAAAATTACTCCATATAAGTTATTCTGTAAGATTTCCTAGCATATATGGGCTCAGTAGCATATAGGAATTTTAAATAGATTTGAATCTGGCCAGGGATGTCAAAGGCAGGAGGAAGAGCTTCTATAAGTACAGAGATGAAAAAAGGAAGTCTAAGGAAAATGAAGGCCTGCTGCTTAAGGTTCCACAACACATGGAAGAGGCTGAGATATGGAATGCCTTCTCTGCTTCTGTCTTTACAAGGGATATTTTCCTTCAGGAAACCCAGGGGGTAAATACGGAGAATGGTAGGTATACCCTTGGTGGAAGAGGATCACTTCAGGCAGTACTTAAGGAAAATGGGTGAGGGCCCTGATGCTATGCACACATGACTGCTGAGGGAACTAGCAGATATCATTATGAGACCACTTTCAATAATCTTTGATTATCATAGAGATTAGGAGAAGTAACTGTCACTTCTGTCTTTGAGAAGTGCAAGGAGGAGAACCCAAGGGACTACAGGTCAGTTGGCCTCAACTCAATCCCCAAGAAATTGATGGAGCAGGTAATAATGGAAACCACTTTGAGGCACATGAGTAAGAAAATCTTCAGGGTTATTCAGCATGGTTTACCCAAAGGGGAAGTCATGCTTGACCAACTTGAAAACCTTCTATGACAAAATGACTCGCCTGGTAGATGAGGGGAACACAGTGGATATTGTCTTCCTAGACTTCAGTAAGGCTTTCAGCACTTTCTCCTGTTTAAGATCCTCTTGGAAAGGTTGTTGAACTGTGAGCATGACTGCACAGTGAGGTGGCATTGTTGAGGCTATCTACTGTGCCAGTTCTGGACTCCTCAGTACGAGAGAGACATGGATACAGCGGACAGAGTGGAATATAAGACCACAAAGATCATTAAGGGATTGTAACAACTCTTGTATGAGGAAGAGCTGTGAGAGTTGCACTAAGAAAAGGCTCAGAAGGGGATCTCATCAAAGCATATAAATGTCTGAAACGAGGATACAAAAATCGAGTCAGGCTCTTTCCAGTGGTGTACAGTGACAGGATGAGGGGCAGTGGGACAGACAAACATAGGATGCTCTGTCTAAACATAAGGAGACACTTTTTCTGCTGTGAGAGCTGCTGACTACTGGAACAGGGTACCCAGAAATGTGGTGGACTCTTCATCCTTGGAGATATTCAAAAGTCAGGTGGACATGGGCCTGGGTAACTTGCTCAAGGTGGTCCTGCTTGAACAGAGGTTCAGACAAGATGTTTTCCAGAGGTCCCTTTCAACCTCAAACATTCTGTGATTCTGTAAAATACATGCCCCTTTAGATATTCCAGGACTAAAAATTAGCAGAAGTTCACAATGAAGCGAGCATGTCTGTGTTTATCTCACTCTGGAAACTTCAAAACCATTAACACCGAATCAATTGAGAGCACCATGTGTGTGTCTCAGCAGGTACCAGCCAGCCAGTAGTGTGCTCAGAAAAAACCCAAAAAGCAGCCACAAGCCCAGACCTCATGTGTTCTGCAGGCCTTATCACAGGAATTTACAACTCTTTCAAGGCTTTATTGACGACAGGTTAATAGAAGAATACCTCTATAATGTAATTTTCTTTCTACAGCCCCTGGAAGTATATGGGATAATTCAAAACAGACAATAGTTCTCTTCCTGGTGACAAGATAGGCAGTGATTTAGCTCCTCAAGGTGCTTTGCAAGGCTGGAATGACTTTCACCTTGAAGAAGGACTAAACTACTACAAGTTTTGGTAGGCAATATGCAGAAACGATAATAACGTTACTAATACAGAAGGGTATTAGAGTTCTCACCCATTCATATGGCTGCACAACAGTCCTGCATGAGGACTCTAATCAAAGATCTTCATGTAGCAATTTGGATTTTGCCCTAATAGAGGGCGTGTAGGAGAACATTGCAAAGTTCTTTACAATGCAATGACCACTTTTTCTGTTTTCCAGCATGTAACAGCTAAATACTACTGCTCCTACTTTGTACAAAATTTTCTTTCATAAACTTCCATTGGTCTAAACATGTTTTGTGCACACATACGCATACAAAATCCCACAGAAAATCTTCTGAGATTCTCAACAGCTAAGAAGCAATAGAGACAACACTGTCACAAACTGAGGAAGGACAGTTTTCATTTTAAATTGTCCCAGGTCTCAAATTTTGTTCACACTCATATTCTGATAGTGTGCACAAGTATTTCCAGCTCTTGTTCATCACTTGCTGTGCTTGAAAACAAGAGCTGACAATGAAAGCGTCTCCTCAACAAAAAATTATTGCACCACTGCTCTTCATTTGAACAAAAAGAAAAAGATGCTGAGATCAAAAGAATAAAATAAAAGGTTAAAAGGAAATAAAACTTGAAAGAAGGAAAGAGAACGGTTAATTGGAGGGTCTGATTCAAATGTGTTCTTGCAGTGCTCGTTCTTAATTTACTATCTGCTCCTCATCTTGGCACAGCAGTCTAACAAGACTTCCACTGTCTCCTCATTTCCCCCCTGGCTGTGCCCCTATTTCAGACCTGTGCTCAGTGTTACAGTATTCCCCTCAGCTTTTCTCTCCTATATTGAGCTTTGGGACCCTTATACATTCACCATCATCCCTGTAATTCTAGGACTTGGATGTCAGCAGTGATGGCCTAAGGATTAGAATATTGTATAAGGCAGGTTTCTGACTTCAGCTCTGTGAACTCAGTGCTAACACTAGGGAGATACTTACAAAGGCATAAACAAAAGGAACAATTCTACACAAAGAAACTGTGGAAAGGATCTGGTGGGAGGAGGGCAGAAAGAACAAACCAAGGTATTCTAGACTAAGAAAAGTGCCAGCTCACTTAAAGGTCTCTAAACAAATGAGAAAATTTACATAGAAAGATTTAAGTTTGTAAGTAACTTTATTTAATGTATAAAATTTTAGAACACCAGTAGATAAAGCCAGAGATTTTTTTCACACAGTATAAATTAAAATCCGTATTACTGATTTGCTGAATTACTCAGAATCAGCATCTTTTGCTTTCAACAATTTCAGGCTTTATAGATGATGTGTATCTACCTACAAAAAGACTTCCCAAAATGTTTGCTTTGAAAGACAGCATTGCCGGTTTTTTCAGATGCCTCCTTTACTTAAATAAACAAATCAACAGGGGATGCATTGTGATTTATCCCATATCCTTCTATTTCTGCATGCTTCCAGTTGACTGCTAAGCTCCTCAGTTGCAGAGGCTACACAATTAAAGCAATAAATTCTAAACAATACAGAATATTCTGACAGAAATTGTAAAATATTAGATTGTTGATGTTGATTTGACTTTGACTTCAATTGCATCTTCCTATTTTTATTGCTATCCTGCCCATAAAGGTGTGGATGTAAACTCCTTGACTGCCCTTGAAGTCAAAGGCACTTTGTGACTCAAAAAGAAGAATATGCTGGCTGCAAGTGAAGTGAATAAGTAGTGGTTTGACCTTCCTGATATCAGGTGGACTACATGAAGACAGAATAAACTCCATGCAAAATGGATGCAGTTTGCATGCAGTTTACATGGTAAAAATAGATCAAAAATGTTATAGTATGTGGAACAGCTCATTACTTGTCATAATTCAGATTTCTCTCTGGGGACCATTAGCAGTCTAATATTATCCCAGAATAGTATCACCTTTTCTAATTGGGTAGACACTAAAGCATTGTAAAAAAGAAGGGCATAGCAAATCAAGTGTTATGCATAAAGGTTGTTAGGAGCATAAAGAGTGAATTAAATGGCAAAACAAATAAAGGCAATTTCCGATTCTTTAGCAGCCTTTACCCCACAGTCGGCCCTAAAACACCATAAAAAGAAAAAATGCCCGCTTCAGTCATGTCCACTGCTGATCAGATTGATTCAGAAAAAGACAATATTTTATCCGTCCTCTTTGGAGTTCAAGTATGAATGGTAAAGCAAAAGAGAGTGAAACTGAGGGAAACATGAAAAGCTTGATTTGTTAGGACCCCTGCTGTCTGAAAAGAGATCAAAGCTCAGGAGGAGGCTGTAAAACAGCCGAATGCACTGCACAGAAACATGGCCTGTGGCAGCTGCTCTGGGCACACTCTCACAACACAGGTGTACCTCCAAGTCTGCTCTGCCAGCTGAATCATGGGACCAGGCTACCTCTTCTCCTTCTTCATTATTTCAACTGCAGTCACTGAGGAGACGTGAGCTCCATCCATCACAATGCACAAATTCACAGTGCGCAGATTCAGCACAGGCCTAATTAAAGCTTTTCCTTTCATTTGTGGAGATAATTAGACTTTCATCTCACCAGGAAGCTTCAGAAAGATCTATTTCTTTCTTCAATAAGAGCTACATCAAACAAAAGCAGATTTTAATCGCCTTTTCTTTGGGGCATGAGTCAATAATGAAAGATGTCATGGGTAACAAAAATTGTGTGCAGGGGGAAAAAAGGAGGGAAAAAAGACCAAGCTATGTTCTTTAATTAACACCATGTTTGCAAACATCATTAATTTCACTCATTAAAATGATTTTTATATACAACTGATTGTTGATAAAACAATCGATTTGAACATCTCGTCTGTTTCATGCTATGCAGGAACCCATCTGCTCTGCTGTAAAGCAGGAAGAGTGCACTCTGTTGAGCAACATGTGAGAACAATAAAAAATGCATATGTGTGTGTCAGGGATTTGTGAGGCTCACTGCAGGGCAAGGGCCACCTTTTCTCAGAACATCTATAAAAAATGACTTGGTAGCAGGCCAAAGGACAAAATGTCACAAAGATCAGAAGTGCATAAATAACGAATTAATATGTGCAGGAAGAAAGGTTCCATCTGCGTTGGGATGCATCAGTAAACAGGCTTGGAAAAATAAGGAGATTTCAGACATATTTAACACTACATCATGAGCTACTCTGATGTAGTATTAGAGAAGAGACATGCCGAGCTTATTGCCTTTGCTTTTTCATCAGTAGTAGAACAGAAGCATCTTCTCCTACCACCTTTCACACTGGTGCAAGGGGAGAGCATTTTTGGCTCCAGGCCCGGGGCACATTATTTATTTATTTAACCATTTGACACGGTGTTTCTGTATGGGCTGCCTGATGCGCAGGCTCACAAAAAGGGTGTAGCTGATTGTCTGTGGGAATTGAAGTCTGGCAATCTAAGGCAGAAATAAAACACTCTTCCACCCTAGAGTTTACAGCAATCCCAAAGAACTGTTAGGCTGGTAGCATTAAGACATTTAGTGCAGAGAGAGCTTGTTTAAGTATCGTTGTAATGACAACACTTGCTTTGCAGCAGGCACGGAACTGTTTTTCATATTGGAAGAAACACTAGCAGTAAGGATGTACTGTAGCAGCGCAGAGCTCGCTGTCAGTCTGGTTAATGCCTTCCTGGATAGGATAAAGTGTCGTGATTCATCAGAATCAGATCTGAAGTTCCTCTAATAGCAAAATATCACCAAACCAAAAGAATAAAGGATTAAATGTGCATTACTGAGCATTCTGCTGCTGTTGTGACCTGCCTAGAAAACTGATAAAATGAAAAGATTTAATGTAACCTTTTTTAAAGAAAATCTACAAACATCCTTAATTCTCACAGTGTTGATGCTTGACTCAGTGCCTTTATGCAGTTAGTTCTGGCATATGGCAGTTGTTTGGGAAACCAAAGTTTGTAGGAGCTTGACAGACATTTCTTCTTGATGCATTGAGCCAGTAAGATCCCTGGTGAGTATCCAGATTCTAACAGAGCAGCACATGTCTGTTCTCATGACTGTAAAAGATGGAAGTTTTTCCTGTTTGGGTTCTTTTTTCTCAAGTTCACTCTGTCACTTAAAAACAAAACTGCAGTTTTCTTCTGTGTATCCTACTTTTATGTTAATATGCTTCCTCCTCTCAGTAAATGAGGACTGTTTTTATTTTAAATTACGATAAAAACATATGCACATTGCATCGAGTTTATTCTGCTGGGATCTAGTAGTTCAATGTACTGAAAAATCTCTTACAGGTCAAGATAGAAGGTTTAACACAGGATTTTCCCAATTCTCCTTGAAATTCTCAAAAATAATTGGAACTTTGTTATGTTTCAGATAATCATATTTTCCCTATATCTTGGGCAAAGATTTGCTTCCATTTATGTCATTTTAACTATTTATCTCAATGGAAGTCCTATCTATTCCAAGTTATAGAGCAGCAAGGAGAAAACTCCAAAGAGTAAATACTTATTGAAGAATTTACTTTGAAAAAGAAAATGAAAATGGTGAAGTAGGAAAAAAAAATTTTTTTTGGACAGTTTTCTAGGGGTGATATTCATGGCTTTAAGGGAAGATAAGTGGTTTTTTTTTTTTTTTTTTTTTTTTTTTTTTTTTTTTTTTTTTTTTTTTTTTTTCTTTAATGAGCATGGAGAAGGAATAGTGACTCATAGCCAGAACCCTGAAAGACCAAACAGCACTACCCTCTGTCAAAGTATTCAAATCAAAGCTTTGTCTAAACCAGAATTCTATTTTGGAATGCTTCTGAGCTCCCTTTTTGGAATATATACATGGTTCTGATCCAGTATTTTTAAATAGGGAATAATCTCCCCACTCATCCCCAGAAAAGTTACTTTATAGAACATAAATATATTGTTTATACAGAGGATGCAGCTGATCTTCAAAAGTGAAAACCCTCATGAATAGATGAACCCAAACTGAGGTCCCTACTACCTAGATGGTACTGCTGAGCTACAAACTGCTAGAGGAAATTAGAGGAAACCTTCAAACAGACACCAGATTTGCTCATTATTTGTAATTCAGATATGTTACTAGGTAAGTCTTAATTTCATGAAAGAGGTGAGGGATACAAGGTAGGTGACCCGCCCGAGGAGAAGAAACAGAAGACAAACAGAAAAGCCTGTTCCCTGCTTTAAGGGCAAAACTGGGAATGTACTCCTGTATTGCTTGTCTTAAACTTCAGTAGGCTGAACTGCACTACTGCTCCCAGCTGCAGAGGATAGAAGAGTTGCCACTGCTTCTAATATTCTCAACAAATATAGAGCAATAGTTAGTTTCCAAAGAGCCTGACACACTGTCAGTGGTACTGGGACAGAGTGGGCACAAAGCTGTTGCTAATGAGTAGGGAGGCTGGAGGCAGACGGTATCCAAATGTAAGAAAAGTGTCATGAAAGAATAGAATGTGTGAAAAACACATTTAAGCAACCCCTTCCAATCAAAATATTATCCTGCATCTCTGTGTCAAGGGAAATTCATTCAAATTTAACAAAATACATGAAATACTACCCAGATAGCCCAAGAACTGGACTTACAGACTACTCTACCAAGAGGAATGTGTGTGTATATATGTGTGTGTGTGTGTGTGTGTGTGTGTGTGTGCATTTACATATACACTCAGAATAAAACATGGAAATTACAATGTATTTTTTGCCCCTCTCCTTTTTTTTTTTCTAAATGAGCTTGGACAAGTGACGATTTCCACTTGTTAACTCAAACACAAATGTAAATATTTAGGAGCATAAAAGCTCAGCAGGCAAAGAATAGGGAATTTCTGAATGCATATTTTGATTCCAGGAAAGTCCAAAATATGACCATGTTTTTTCCTGCAATTCACCACTGTTATGCAATAAATATTTGATTAATATAATGGAATTCAAAACAATAAATTGAAGATTCAGTCATGCAGATCTTAAAGGTACAAAGCTTGATTGATGATTTGGTTTCTCTTTCCTGCACTTTTTGCATATGCAGTCTCAGAACATGAAGCCCAAACTACGCACTGTGTTATCTGTGTGTGTATTCTGTATGACAACACCACAAACTGGCAGTATCTGCTCACCACTATGTTTAACACACAAGGAATGTTTCTGAGTCCAACTATTGTGTTTAACAGGAGGAACATTCATAGATTAAGAAAGAGCTTCAGGATTACAATACTTTTTCTCATTTAAAACTTAAAGTAGTCTGAAGTGCATTCCTATATCCTCTTTAAGAATGCATCATGTGAAGCTTGATGTGAAGAATGCTTAATGGATGAAATTAAAAATATTTAATTGATGGTCCATTTAGCAACTCCAATTGAGACACAAATAGAATATCTCATTGTTTATGTATATATCTCATTCTAAAAAACTGAGGTAGAAAGAACAACAATACCTAGATTATTAGTAAATTAGATTAATGATTTATATGATAATCTTATTTTATGAATGGCTTATTAGCAGTGCAATGAGTTATGACAAATTTTCATGAAGACTATTGTCATGTAGCACACACTGGCTTGTTTACAAATGTACAAATGAAGTGGGAATGTGTCATTCTAGACGAATTATTGACTGATTAAATTGCCTTTGTACGAGAGTATCCAAAAGAGCTTTTAGACATCTGTACAAGGGTCATGTCCAATAGTATAAATTTTTACATGCACATATCCAACTCCTAAATAAGTCTGAGATAAATTACCTTACTGTTGGCTTAAAAAAAAGCAAGCAAGCAAACAAAAAAAAAGATTAAAAAAACCAACTGACATGAGGCTATCTAGCTGTCAGATTTTTCCACTTCCCTATATGATAACAAAATCCAATAATTTGGAATAAAAATATACAACTTAATGTTTATAAATCTGTGGGGGGAAAAAAAAAGTTTCTCTTTTTTACCTCTCATTTAAACTGTGCTCTATTTCTTTTAGGGCACGACTTATAAAAATATTGGGTACATAACTGGTATGTGCTTTCTAAGGTCTGAACGGAAACACACATTTTTAACAGTGTAAAGATATAAATATCTTAACAATCTTCAACTGATCTATGTATCATAACAAAATCCCACTAAAAAACCCTCCCAACCCCCCAAACAAATAAACAGAAATAACAACAAAAACTCCCCATCCAAAACAAAGGTCACCTCAAATAATCTCAAATATTAGGCAGCAAAAGAAATGCCCTGAACAGGCCAGTACGTCTACTAGCAGGCAGAAATCACTGACATATTTCACACATGAAAAGCAATGTGCAGAAAAAAAAAAAAAACAATCAAAGTTTTACCTCTTTAATCACACTTAATTTTTAATGTGGACTGAGAATTCAAAAACCTAACACTTTTAAAGAACTCTAATCTCATATAGAAGAAATGATGTGAGCCTATTTTAAAGCTAGAATGGCTTTCCTGACTGAAAACTGGAAATTATGGTCTTTAGTATCCAAGTGTCAATGAAATGTAAGTGCCCACCAGATTGCTGGCCCACCCATAGATTATTAATGCACAATTAATCTACTAGGGCAACTGTAGAGTGTCATTTAGCTTCAGAGCCCATAAGTATAAAGCAGCAACACACTGTGAAATTAATGGTAACACTTAAAGGTCCCATTGTTATTAATTCATTTGACATTCACTGTAATCACACTGGTCTTTAATGAATTCATTTGGCATGTGAATATTGCATGTACTTTCAAACGCACTCCAGTGCAAATCAGTGTTAATTGACGATGAATTGAAATAGTTTCTCTTTCTGTAACTTCTTTTTTTTAGCCTACTCCACTTTTTTTTCAAGGGTGTTTTTCTGAGCAAAATTGACACATGGCATATGCAAGCACGTGCTCTTATAAAAATTACTTCAACTGGATGTAAATAAAGCATACAAAAATGACCAAGCAATCATATGGTATTGAACTTCTGCAGTAATTCGTGCTAAGGCAATAAAGTCTAAACACCACTAACTTGGTTAACCTCCTAGTGCCATGTATCCTGTGAATATTTTCAGTTTACTGTTCTCCAAAAATTGCCTGTGAACATCTTGGGCTTATGTGAAAAGTGCTGTGGCCAATGGTTATCATCTTAGGGAGTTCAGTTTTATAGCAGGAACTGGCTGTATGTCTCACCCCGCACTCAGTGACTACAGCCAAGCACATGGATAATGTCTGTAAATGTGCCAACTGAAATCCTTCCCTTACCCATAAACAGTACTTCCAAGAATTGTGGGGTGCTGAGAAATTCCTATGAATGTTACATGCAAGCAGTTAATCAGAAAAGATTGAATGCACGGGTGGTGCAACAATTCCGACTCAGTAGCTTGTCCTAGACCAAATACTTCAGAGTGGAAAATCCTTCATGCTAATAAAATAGTATTATCATTACAATTCCTAAAGTTGTTGATTTCCTCATATAGATAGTAGCAATCTTCATATATTCTTGCTTCCCAGAAAATTAAAGGAGTCTCAGGGGTGCCAGAGGGATTTCTGATGTCAAACCATTTCCTAAGTGAAACACCTCTTTCACCCTGTATGTAGTATATCCAGGGACCTTTAAATTAGCACAAAAAGAACAATATGGGACTACTGTGTCTGGCATCACATTTGTGGGAAATTTGCAGGCTGTTCCTAGAAATAGCACATAAACCAACAAAAACATGGATTCAGAATGCCTCAGATATAATTACACTTGAAGACAATATCAATATCATTACATAAATACTATTATTGTATCAACGACAGGTAAACTAAATTAAAACACATATAATAAGTACATAGCGAAAAATGCTTAAAAAGTTGTGATGTCACTAATTTTTGTTGCCTCAGAGGGATTGCATAGTTTTTCAAAAAATACAAGGTTAATGTTCTCTCCATTTTCAGACATTGATTCTCAATAATTTAAACAAAGGTACCCAAAACTGTGACATAAAAACCCCCCATTTTAAGCATCTCTACTTGAAATATAAGTAAATGGAATAGAGGTCCCACTGATTTAATTTGTTTCAATACTACCTGCTATCTCCTGGACAATGTACTTTAAATGCATGGGTGTTTCTTTCAAATAATGTTTCCCATAAAAAGGCTTCTAATTTTTCTTATGTATTTTATGTTAAAGCTAGAGAAAATTATTTAAACTTATTCAACACAGTATACATATTTTTGTAGTACTGAGTAACTCAGGGGATGCAGAATATCATAAAAATTGGAAATAATCCTGAAACTACTTCACAGAAATAGTGTCAGAATAGTATCTACTAGACTCTTGCCACCGACATGCAAGACTTTTCTGAGATTTCATTGCCAAGGAAGGCCCAGTGAATAAAACTGTTTTAAGAATGGATATAGACACATCAATCAGAACCACAAATCAAGAGTGTCTGGCCACGTAGTACTGATTAAAGTTAGTATTTGTCTCCCTTCACTTTCTTTAACACAGAATGATGAAAGTACTCTAAATTGAAAAGCGTGATTGCTGAATCTTCGTCACTTACCATTAATATCCTGGAAGTAAAGAACACATCTTGAGGTCTAACTATGTTTTATTCTATTTGGCATTATTTTATTTAAACAGTGACTGAGTTATACTCCACTTTAGTTCAAAACTTTCAGTCATCATTTTCTTAATGACTTTTGAGGAAAGAACTTAAAATTTCAATAAGCTAGCACTTTCCCATTGTCAAAGATCCTTCCCCCAAAACCACAAAATTGTCAGCCTTGTTACACACTGCCATGGAGCAGGAATGTATATAATTAAGTGTGTCAGACACCTTCTATTCTCAGAAGCAGGAAACTGAAATTTTAAAGGGAGAGACAATGAATTTTTGTCATTGGCCCTTTGAAAAACTGCAAAATTGGACACGTATTTGGGCATGTTGCTAGTCCCAAGGAATTTCAATTTGCTTATGCTAACTAGAGGTTTGCTAGGAATGCAGAAGTTGAATCATCTGAAAACAGTGTAGACCAAGAATGTAGTAGCCCAACACTGTAAGAGAGCCAGACAGTATCTCTTGTATGGTTGGTTGCATTTTTAACCACTTAGGGTTGTTCTAGGACCAGGTATGAGTAAGGATATTTGTCTTATTAGCTCTTGGAAAGAGAGGAAAAAGCTGAGGGAACAGCCTGGCATATAGAGGAATCAGGAGGACTCTGCATAAACCACATTTTGCCAAGGGGGATGGATTGTGGTCTAAAAAGTACTAACCCTGAAAAGTGTTTTTGCTTCTAACACTGAAAAGTGTCATATTGCTTCCCGACTCACTTCTAGAATGCCAGAATACAGGATATGTGTAGACCAGTTTGGTGTGTCCTTCCCATTGCTATTAATCCACATCTGCTTTGTGCGGTGTCCCTTCTTGTGTGCCTGGAACTGGTTCTGCAATCTCGCTGCCAGGATAGATGAGACACCCATGTTTCAGTGTACAGATGGTTTGGACTTGCCTACATTGCAAACTAATGACAAATATTGGTGCAGGTGTAAATTTAATGTGCTAATGAGTTTGCCTAAGGTCCTTGTCTGTTATATCCTGACAGGATAATACTTCTACAATGTGATTTACATAGGACTTTTGATTAATTTTGTGCAAAAGATGGGTAAACAAGGTGTATGGAAAGGATTTCTACAAAACTTTCTACTTTCCTAATTAATGAATGAAAGAATATACAAGAAAAAACATCCTGACTTCTCAGAATGTTGAGTAATCAAAATAAGAACTTCCAAAACCTGGAAATTTGTGGTAAAATATAAAACTTCAGAGATAATGACAGTATTCACATCAAGCAAACAAGCAAACATGATAAATTCAAGCAATACAGCACAGTGGTACTCAGCCATTCTCCAAACTGAACTGGAAACATGGTCACAGATTAATGAGATTATAAAATGACTTTAGCAAGCTTATTGTTATCTGAATGTTTATCAGAAACCTCTGAAGTTTTAAGAATTGCAAACCTCTAGCAGTGCACAAAGTATTCTGCACGAAAAAGATTCTGGCTTTGATATAGTTGGAGAAAGGTGGAAGGAGAAATTGGATTCTTCAATGGCAGAAATATTCCCAGTTCAGCTGTTAGGAGAATCCTCCATGCATAGAAAACATTTTTCAAGTATGATTTAGCTCATGAAATTTTTGCTGCACCTTAACATGAACCATAAAATAATCATTTTAGGTGTAAAGACAGCTTAACATCCAGAGATTCAAATCAGCACAGATGCAAAAAACCCCCAAAGTGTTTTCAATATTAGGTCCACTATTTGCATCTCATCTCTGGTTAACCAAACCCAGAAAATAATAAATATTTTGACCTGTGGGAAAACTGTTCATATAATCAAAAATTGAATATGAATTGTTAGATATTTGTTCTATGTTACCATCCAGCTATATAAACAATACAAAGGGTTCCACTGTATGCGTACTGCACTTTTTTGAAGTTAGTTGCTGTTCCTGTTCTACAGCTAAAAATCCAAATCTAAATACAGGAAAAAAGGCAGAAAAAATGGCAAGAAGAAGCAATTAGAAATGTCCCCATTTAACAGATGAAAGGCAAAAGGCCTTATAAGATAAAAATTACTTGCTTAGAGTCATATTGTATGTCTGTGCCAGTGCTTCAGTATTTATAAAGTTTCAAACAGAGACAGTGGCAGAGCATAAAACTAGTAAAAATAGTAAAAAAGCCCACAGATTTTCTATAATTAAGTACAGCATATGGTGGTGTAAAGGTTTCTTCTTGTTGGAGATGAAAGGATTTATACAGCTTTTGAACAGTGCAGTATCTTGGCAGTACAAACAACTACTAGATACAGTAAGAACAGGGAGGGAACATTGGGAGAGGAAGCATTTTTCCAAGTAATGATTAAAATACTGTATTCCCTCTTTAAAAATGAGTTTCCATGCAGATAGACTCACTATTGTCTAATAGGATACAAAACAGTTGCCACTAGTTCATAATATTCAGGGACTCTCAGTTGCTCACACTGAGTTATCCAGATCCTGTGTTACTGCAGCAATACCCTTGTACGCTCTCTTATTTTAATATTATCCTGATTTCTACATATTTCTTCTTATGTTCCTCATTCCAAGCAACTTTTTCTTCTCCACCTCCCTAGTCCTTCCCACAAACCTCAGAGCACTTCGCAATTCCCCTTCCCAAATACCAGTAAAAAGCACAGAGATTGCTTTGGCAGAAAATGGGAATGGGGACAAAATACTACACGAGTAAAATACAAGATTTTCTCTTGTGCATGGGTACTCCTATGACTTTTATGAAGAGAGGAAAGCCAACAGGTGAAAACGTAGGAGGCAACGTGTTTCTCCACCAACCTACACGTGAACATCCCCGGGCTGCCTGGCTGGCCAGACAACACGCATGCAACTTGTGTGCAGAATGCCTGTGGCTGCACTTCTCTCTTCTGCTGCTGCTGCAGCCAAGAGCCCTGCTCAGTGTGGGTGGTCAGCCAGCCAGGAAGGACACCCTCACCGCTCTTTGACCTTCAGAGAAGCATCTATGTATCTCAACTGGTTTTCAGACTAGATCTGACCTCAAGTCTAAATAGCTTTATGGAAACAAATATGAGAGGTGTACATATCAGCGAATCTCAGGATCTGCGCATTTGCTGTAATTTAACAAACTATTTGTCCAGCTCTACAACATGCAGTTGCCAAGATGGTGTTGCTAGAGATGGCCTTTTTATAAAGTAATCAGTTCAGAAAAGATCACATTAAGGCATTAGACCTCTTATTAACACCTTACTTTTTTTTAGTTGGATACTAATTTTTTCACCTTATTAAGAGGCAGGAGGAATATTTTCATTTTTTATTATTATCCTAGGCTGGTTTAAAAAAGTTTGCAAATAGGAGGATTACAACTTCTAACAGGGAACAACTGACAATTCTGACTCTTAGATTAAAGAAGACTTTAGAAATTCCAGTGATTCAAAGATCTGCTATGATTACTGAACAGATAGTGTTGTTGTTTTCAAAAGTTTAATCAGCTTCACCTTAGGCAAAACAACTAAGATATAGCTAAGAAACAGATAAACACTCTGTAGAGTCTATAAAAATTATTACATGTTATTTCCACCCCATCAATCTGCATTATGTTAATAAGAAGGCACTAAATAACAGAAGAAAAGCAGATGTAAGAACAAGAAAAAACATTTCTACATGGAACTTGGATATCTGATATAAAGACAGTGGATAATAATTTATTACTAATTGTTTTTACATCATGCTTATTGAAAGCAAATCTAGAATGTATTTTAGTACTGTCTTGGGAGGAATGATTTCAGCAATGCTGTCTTGTAAAAATAAGTTCATAGAATTTCACTGTGTGAACCAAACTTCTTCATTAAATTTTAAACACTACAATGCCACTATAAGAGCAAAGGAACTGGAAATGTATGGGTATACATAAATATACATACATATATATGTATATATCTGGTGGGAATTTATGGAAAATGCAAAAGATGTTCAAAAGCAGCTGACTATTAGCATAAACTGTACAGTGAGCTGCTCTGCAACATCTCTACCTTTCTTGCTTCTACGTGCATTGAACTTTTAAGCTTGCTGATTCTGCCTTGGGCAGAAGTTGCACAAATTTAAAAATGGAAGGTAAAGCAGTCTTATCATTTGATCTCATTTATTTCAGGTGCCATTGAAGTAAAATCTCATGATCTTGTGGAAAGCTTTACACTATTTAGCTTATTGTAAGGTTGAGGAAGCATCTAATCTGTTCTAAGGTAGAGAGACTCTTATACTCTCCTTGTCTTTGACTTGCCACATGCAAATTCAAATGGAAAATTCTTGTATTAGAAAAGCAAGAGAATTGCCTAATTGTAGATGAAAACCATAACAAGCTGGGAATTACATATCCATGTGCTCTTAACATTATATCACATTTGCTTTCATTCTCCTATCACACTGATGTGTATATTTGTAGGAAAGACTGGCAGCAGCAGAAGGGCATGTTAGTTTTTATCATAATGTTTGTTACACTAATGAGCTTTCATGACAACAACTTTATTACATCTATAAAGGAAATTATCCTTTTTTTAGTAACAGAGCACTGTTCTTGAGAACACCAACAGTATTGTGATATCAAGGGCGCTTTACAGACACTAGTCAGATTTTAGAGCACAACAAATAAAATTCCTCAAACCTTGTGCAATCAGACTGTTTATTTTTGAAAGTTAGAAAATAAAGGTTATAGCAGGGTGTTCCATTAGAAAACTACGGAGTGAAAAAACACAATAATAATTTTTGAGGGGGGAAGAAAACATGAAACTGCCAATTTTAAATTTGCATACACCCATGGCAATGAAGAGTTTCAAATAAATTTGAATTGAATTTTTTTAAAATTTAGCTGAAACCCAAGATGAAGTAAACAGCATTAGCATCTCAGGTTCCTGATGATCTAATAGCTCTGAAAATTTTAACATAGTAGTGTGTAAAAGAGCCATTTCCCTTTAATATTTTCATGGTGTTCTCTTTCTATAGGATCTAGGGTTTGTAAATAAGCTGGATCATACCAAGGACATTCTCTGGTACACCAATAATGTAGGAACGGCATAAATCACACTGCCTTACTAGCTAGACTTCTGTATGGCTTCAGTAGCTGCTCATACCTAGCTTGAAACCTTACAATTGTTTTTAGGTAAGCTCCCTTGGTTTTGCCTATTTACTTAAATAATTAACTTAAATTCAATTTTATATAGAAAAGCTGGTACACTCAGGGACACAAAGAGAAGGCAGTAGCTAGGCCACTCATCTGTAGCCAGCCTACGTTTACTTTGCAGCAGGAACAAAAGTAACAGGTGAAGGACAAGTGGAACTGACACCAGCAAACTCTGGAGTTAGAGTATTCCTCTGGAATGAGTAAGTATCTCTTTAGATTTCTTCTGACCTGGAAGAAAGGATTCAAGGAAATTGACTTGGTTTTCCAAAATGATCATCAGGTTTTCCTGATGATCAGATAACAGAGTTAAAACCGGGGTAATTTGGAGTGCCTTCCTTTTCCTTCCTGTTTTTTGTTTTGTCTCTCTTGGTTTATTTGATTTCTTTCTTTTCCTGAATTGTGCATTGCATTCTGAGCAATTTTTAATCTCTACTAAAAAGCAATCTTCAGTTGCCAGTATTTCCTAAAAAGGCATATGTTGAAGTTAAGGGTCATTAGGACACAGAAATCCTTCAGCTAACTTTTTATTCTTGGGAATAGCAAATATGGCTTGTAATCTAAAGGTGGTTGTAGACAGCTGGGGGTTGGTCTCTTTCTCCAGGCAGCAACTGACAGAATGAGAGGACACTGTCTCAGGCTGCATGAAGGGAAATATAGGTTGGACATTAGGAAAAAGTTTTTCATGGAAAGAGTGACAAAGGTCTGGAATACTCCGCCTGAGGAGGTGGTGGAGTCACCATCCCTGGATGTGTTTAAAAAAAGATTGGATGTGGCACTTGATGCCATGATCTAGTTGAGGTGTTAGGGCATGGGTTGGACTCGATGGTCTTGAAGGTCTCTTCCAACCTAGTGATTCTGTGATCCTGTGATCTGGCAGTTCAGGGGAGCCAAAGGTCAAATGTGCTGACTCTATTCCTAGCATTACCCCGATATTACACAATGCTTTCATTATGTTTTAACATACTAAAGGGTAAAACAAAAACAGACTAATAAACATTCAAAATAAGCAAATTTCCATGCTGAAATCATGCTTATCATACTGACTAATCAAGCTGCTTTTGCCAATGAACTGTGCAGCCGACTCATCAAAATTTGCGGCCATTGGCAAATGCGCTGTAGTTGGGGGGTGGTTCTAGGACTCTTTAAACATTCCCTGCCTAAGCCTGCCTTTTCTAGGAAAAAATACACATGACTACTGTTGGGAAAACATGGCTGAGGTATATGGTATGTTTAAAAATGGAATTGTGAATTTTCTGATGTTACTCTCTATCTGCATAATTCTTCAAGTTTCACTACATTACTTGCACTTTTACTGTGCTACTTCCTCTCTATTTTATTTTGTGGTCTTGTGTATCTGGGTACACATGCAGTATCTCCTTTCCCTTTCCTGTCTTAATTTCTTTCACATACACTCTATTTGAGATGTGTTAAAATTCTCCAGGTGCTGTATTTCATTGCCTTTCTTTGAAAAAAAAAAAAAAAAATAAAATGACCTTTTCCTTGAAACAGCAAGATTAGAAACTAATCTGCCTGTTACAGTTGAGATTTTGACCTGCCCCCTAAACTGCACATTGACTTCTAGCTCTGAGAACTGGTTTTGATGGTGATGTGTGTCACTTTTTTGTAATGCTAATTCAGGCAGAAGCCATTCATCATTTCTGAATATAGAAAGTGTCTGGTGTGACACCGTGCTGACTTATTCATAAAATGATAAAGATCAAGAGAAGCAGTATAGCTTAGCCTAAAAAGACCTAGACCAGGACCAGAACATCTATTTTCTATTCTTGAATAGAATAGATATGACAGGATATGACAGGATAGACAACTGTTTTCATGTATTTTAATAGCTACTTGCTGATAAAAAGAATAATGTAAGAGTAAGAATTACTAATTTTTACAATAAATACTGAGGTAGACCAAAATCTGTTCTCTTGTATCTGTATTTATGCATTTCTTTATCAGCAGACAAAAAATGGCAGTGATGAAGTGATTTTTTCCCCTTTTTTCTCCTTACTAGAACAGACATAATACCCCCACAGTGCATCAGTAGATTTCTCGATTCCCTGGCTTCTATGCAAAAAGTCTCACATGGGACTATTACTACATCCAGACTTAGGAACACAGAATAACCAGAAAATCCATGAACAGGTAACAAAAAGGTTAAAATCATTTCAAATAAGACACCAAAAAGAAAGTCCTGTTACTTTTGGAAAATTCCCAGTACATTTGAAATTAAGCATAATAAGTAAAAATTTTAATAAAACACGTAGAGTTTAGTTGAATTCTATAATACCGATGTTTTTCTGAAATATAGTAAAATTACTGAGATCCACAACGACCTTCTAGATGACCCTCTAGGTATTATAAAATTTATGGCTCACCAAAATTTACATATTAAGAGTACCTATTACAAAATACTCTATGATTCCCGGGGCCAGGGCGATCCACACGGGCAGTGTGGCAAAAAGCTGCAATGTCACTGCTATTCCAGGATGGTTTAGCCACCATTAAGAGATGCAAACGTACTAGCAAGTGCTTTGGATCAGTGTGTACTGACATGTTGCTGATGAACTGTAATTTGTTACAAAAACTATATATCAAGTCAAAATGTCACTGGCAGGTGTGGAGAATAGCAGCCACTTCCAGCTTGTGACTTGGTGTCCACACTGTGCCAAGACATGAAACAAAATGGGGGAGAAATAGAAAGAAACAAAAATCTGCTGTTAATAGAAATTCATTATTTCTTAATCTGAAAATTTATGGGATGGATCTAGATTGAAATATTTTATGAAGTGGAGAAATACCATAATGGCTTACAAGGTTTGAGAGCTCTGTAAATAAAAATATTTCTGGGTATAAAATAGATTTTAACAGTCATTTTATGTCACATCTGCATCTGTTCCACAGTGAATACAAACATACTAGATACTCTTGATAGATTTTTTTTCTTTATTTAATCTTCAGAGGATAGCTTCAATATATAGTCCTGTATCTGTGTGTCTCTGTGCGTGTATGTGTATAAAATGTCAAGGTTTTTTTTTTTTTTCTTCTCTCTCCACTCTTTAAATCAATATTTTGCAAAGGTGGGTACTAATTTCCAGTATTCCTATCATTGCTTTACCTAAATTCAGATATGTAGGCAATTGCTTTGATTATACCTTTTTCTTTTAACTTTTTCAAAGACCAAGAAATTGATTCAACTGTAGGGTTACATGCTTTTTAAAAATATAGTCCTGATCTTTATATAGTAATGTAATTTAAATTAGTACCTAATTCTCTAAAGTCCACAATTTAGGACAGTGTGGAATCTACTGCAGCAACTAATTAAACACTTACTGTAAGGTTAAGTTTTTCATTAAATCAATAGGCCCCTAGTGTCAGTTACAAAGCCCTAATTACTATGCTGTAAATTTAGATTGAATTTGAATTAAGGACTGATTTCAATCTAACCACAGCATGTAAATATTGTAAATTACCAGAATTACAGTTCAATAAAATTGAATGGATTTCACTTTAGATAAACTAAATGCAAATGAGCCTGGGAAAACAAACCCAAACGAACAAGCCTGCAGAAATTTCCCAAACATCTGTACAAGAGACTTACATGTACAGTCTATAGTACACTGCTTTGGCAAAGAGAATGCCAGAGATTCAAAATGCTGCCATCGTTTACTCTAAAATGTTTTAAATATTTCATTATCTGTTCTGAAAATGAATAAATTTAATCTCTCCCAAGTGATCAAGTAAAACGATGGCTAATGTGCCCACTTACTGTGTTGCTTTAGTTTGATGACTGTATTGTTGTGCTAAAGCACAGTATGAAATCAGGTTATCAGGTTATAACTGGCAGGGATAAAAAAAAAGCAGTGCTGGGAAACACAAAACAACCCATTTTCAAGGCATGAATCATGCACTTTGAAGACTCAAAACAAGTGTAAAATTACAGACAATGGCACTCTAATCAAACGAGGGCAAAATTGAAAATAATTGGGAGTTTGTGGACTTTCATTCACCTTCAAATAAGCACTGTATCCACAGGATATTTATAAATTTGGGACAATAGGCAATATGTTAGGTTACAAGAAAATGAAAAATCAAAAAGGCCTATACTGAGAGTCATGCATACGATTATTAAGAGCTTTCTACTTCCCTGCTTATGTTATTTCAATATATGCACACAAAGTTCTATTAATAGCCTAAAGATGTCCTTAAAAGCTTGATTAAAACAATGCATATTTTTTTGTTTATACTTAACACTTCATTAATACACCTAAATAACAGACTAATAAAAATTGGCTGAAGAAACAAAAATCATTAAATTAATATTGTCACTAAGGCTCAGAAAGGACATACATTAAGGAAATTAATCTGTGCTTGAGAGATGCTGAATATAAACTCAAAACTAGAAAATAACAAAAAAGGTAATAATAATCCTCCTTCAAGAACAATATCCACTATTCTCATTTCTACCAGAAATACAATTACGTCACCTGATTCTTTGGAACAGTTACGGTTTTGTTTCCTTTTTCCAGAGCACATTTTATGGGGTCTTTGATCTGTTCATGCCTCACAGTCACAGAGTACCAATGCAGTTTGTAGGCACATGCCCCGTGTCTGATAATTTACAATCTGACCGCATCACACTTTCTGAAACTCTTATTTCCTGTGAGTGTAAAAATTACATCTCAAACCACATAATGTTTTAATGACTTCATGTCATCAAGAAAGGTAATAATACTTCAGCTCAGCTTCATCAGCTGAACATGGTAGCCAAAGGTAGCAAGTAATTTACTACATGTGACCTATGTAGGCTTTTCACATTAGAAAAAATCAAACCATTCTCTGAAGTGCTCATCTTACCAGTCCACTAGAATGTTAAATTACTGACTGCAAAGGAAATGATGCTTCACTTAAATTTGGAGTTTTGCACAAGTGGAATGAATGGGCCAAGCTGAAAAAAGCTCCAAAGTAGATAAAAAAAAATTACTTGTGACATTTTCCAGAATAGAAAATACAGTATGTTTATATCACCTACAGCACGTATAGTATATTGCTAAATTTAGAAAATATGGTAGAACGAAAGAGTACTTTTATTATCGTCCTTCAGGTCCTTTGCTTATCAGCTTTTCACCTTCATGTGGATGAATTCTCCCTAGTGGAGAGAACAAGATATACCCCAATGTGATTCTGCTGTTCTGGCTGCCATGCTTACTCCTAAGGCTATGAAAATCATCTCTGCTCCAGGGTCACTAGGCTGGAGCAAAGGTAAACAGGAAATATTAGTGACTGCTGAAATAAATGTCTACCTATTTAAATTCACAGAAACAATTACTAGATGGCACCACTTGGATCTTGCTCTCTAAACTGCAAATGATTTCACCTTTCCAGTTCTGGAATATAGATGAAGTTAGGAGGCTATACAAACTTCTGGAGTACAGCTGGTTTTGTTTGAGACAATTTGTATTCATGTTCTGTAAAATTATTTTTCTATGAAAAAAGTCCAGGGACTAGCTAACACGTGATGGAGTGGCCATGCTATAGTCTTGCAGTTTGACAACTGATCAGTGTTTTAACATAAAAGAAAATATTTTGATAAGTCTCCTAGGGAAGTAGAAGACTTCTTTCAGACAACAATTAAAATTTAATCTGTTTTCTGCACAGTTTAAAATTTAATAGTAACAGTTCACAATCAGCTTGTTAACAAGTCTCAGCCTCTTGCAAAAATCTTTGCCACTTTGTGTGGTGAAGAATTTATGATTTTATGTGCCTTATGGAGCAATGAAGTTCAATTGAACTGGTCCTCCTAAGGTTATAGCTGTTTGGAAGTGCAGTGTCCAGATCCGTCGTTCATCCAGTTAAATGGAAGGTTGGCTATTACACATATAAGATGCAGTTCATGTCTGAGTGATATGGGAAAGGTATAATTGCAATAAATTTAGCAGTCAATGGTTTGGAACTGTATATGCACAGTCATTAAGCCACATAGTGTATAGACAAACACTCTCCAACAATTACACCAATATTTAATACCTGGAAAGATGACTGCCTTATGGAATATTTGAAGATTGCTGCTGTATTACTGTATAATATCTGTAATACCTATAATTAGAACCATACCGCCTAAACACAGGGAAGACAAAATTGTCTATAGCGTGTAGTTTGTAGAACAGAAGCATAGAGTTAAAAAAGGGAATTAGTAACTGAAGACATTCTTCATGGTGTGAATCCTGGAGTGAAAATTTCAAACTAAAAAGGTTTCAACTACTTAGCAATTAATTTGTTTGATGAATCACAGAACTGAACCTCAGAATAATTTCGATAGTAAGGGATCTTTGGAATTCATCAAGGCTGACCCCCTACTCCAAAGTTAAAACATGTTTCTCAGGGCTTTGCTCAATCCAGTTTTGAATATCTGAGGACCCTCTTCCACAACTTAGCTCCTTGTGCATGGTGAAAAAAAATACATCAGTTGGACCTTTCTTTGCTGTTGACTATTAACTCTTGTCCTTCTACTCTGCACCTCTGAGATGCTGCTCCATATTCTCCACCATGATACATCTAAAAGCAGGAATTAAATCTTTCTCTAAGCCTTCTCTTCGGCAAGTTGAAGAAATTTACTTTCCTCAGCTTCCCTTTGTACATCACACTCTGTTATTCTTTTGCACCCGGGTGACAGAACTGGACATAATACAGAGGAATAATCACTCCCCTCAAGCTGCTGCTCTCCAGTATGCTATAAGCCTTCACTGCTACAAGGCAATACCAAAACCTAAACCTTTTTTATCTGAGCAACTGTGACTAATTGCCATTTATCAAGATGTGGAAAAAATGGCAAGGTAAGTGACAGTAAGTTGACCCTGTTCTGCTTCACTTACCAAGCACATGATTTTAGTTAGTAGTGGGAATTAATCCCATAATTTTTACTGCAGAAGACCTGAGTGTTTTTAGTACCTCATCATTAAATATTGAAATATCTATTGGTAACAGGTAGTTCATAATTCTGTTTTATGGTTATAAAGTCAATTGTTCACATTCTGTGAAAAAAAATCTAGCTCCAAGTATGAATCGTCCCTGAACAGCGAGCATATAAAACTTCAACCATTGTTACTGGAAATACTAGACAGCATGCTTGGAATGGTTTTGGAATGCTAGTTGAAATTACCACTGCTTAAAAGTAAATGAAAACCCATCAGTCTGGGAAAAAGGTAGCAACAAAAATACTAGCCTTTCAATGTATTTTTCAGTAACAGTAGTTATGGATTGGAACTAAAATATATTTTAGCATAGGCATTAATTGAACACACTGACAACGTGCACTGATGTTTTTTATTGTCAGCTTTGGGTTATGTATGCATTTTAACATTTAACTTCACTGCATGCAAAATCCAGGAATGAAAAGTGTGCATAAAAATATACAGGGCATTACTTATTTATATGTAAAGCCTTTATTCTATTTTGTTATTTTAGATTAAATCCCGTTTCAATTCTATTCTCTCAGGGAAGCACTAACAGTTTGAGCTCAGCGTGAAAGCCATCAAACACTTGAGCTGAAATTTAGATTGGGCAATTTTGCCTGGTGAAGTAGAAAAGGACATGTAGAATGGCAGAGAACAGAATGGCTTATGGAAAGGCAGATGTTTTAATAACTTGTTGTCTAGTGGGAGCCTCAAATATCTAAATTTAAACACTGCAATATATTAAAGTGCACTGCTGTCAGGGAGGGCATACTCCTTTACCTTATGAATCAGAGTAAATGTGCATATTTATCGTGTGTGTGTACTTTATAAAACACATATTTTACAACAGAAATTAGAATTAATTGGAAGGTGTTAAAAAGATAATCTCAGACTGCAAAATTTTGCAAAAGTTAGCATTGCAAAATACATCAGGTCAGAGCATGGGTAATACTCAGTCTTGAGTTTTGACTTGAACTTGTCTTCCTGTGTGAGCTGACTAGATACTTGAGATCTCCTGCCTACTAAGATCCTTTTTGTTTCACACATCAATCTCCTGTTAATTTACACTAGGTTTGAAACAATATTTGTCTTTCAGCCCATTGCTGGAAGAACTCAATGAATTTACCTAAAAAAATGTCCAGAGAGAAGCTACAAACCTATGTTAAATTCTTTACAGAAAAAAATCTCTCAGGATGTGTGGTAATAGTGAGTAACTCTAATTCACCCTGGCTGCATAATTTACAACCTCATAGAATTGAGACGACTAGGGAAGAAAAATTTTATTAATAAGCGAGCTTCCCATATGTTCATGAACAACTGGGTCCTATTAAAGAACAATGAAGGCCCTGTCACTTGACTTTTGGAGATATTACACCAGTATTTATAGACTGTTTGGTGACACAGAACTCCTAATTGACACTGCCTTTCACATTTGTCATCTTGTATGCCGTCCCCCTGCTCTAGAAGTCTCAGGCTATATTATACTTACAGCTACTGAAAATATTTCAGGTATACCACTAAGAAATATTAAATAAAATATGTTTTAAAAATATATTTGAGTTTTTCATTTATAGTTTATTAGACTTGTATGCATTAAATAAAAAGACATGGAAACATTTCTACAGATACGGTGACAAAGTGAAATTGAGGGTAGTATTTTATGAAAGTTAATGACTTATAGACTATACTGGAATGATTTTAAAGGTCATAAATTTCTTTTTGAATTGGTATTTACTTGACAGTAATTATTGGACAGATGCAATAAAAATCTGCATAAATGAAAATGAAATAAAGCCTTGCTAGTTTTGTGTCTCTCTCTGCACATTTTCAGTGGTATCTTTAATTCTGTTTTAGGGAGTGGATTTCCAGTTAGGGATAGCAGGGCCTGTTGGTTAAAGAAGAATTAAGACCGACTGTGTAAGCTTAATGGAATATTCTCACACCAAGATATCACTTATGGATCAGGAAGTCCTTAAGCTAGATATTATTGTAGACTAAAAATAAATTAATGGAAAAATTATTTTTCCCTTTTCTTTTTTATTTTAATTTTCCCCCCTTATTTTTTGACTCTTATCTAAGTCTCTGGAGTGCCATGCCAGGTGGATTTTAGGTCTGGGTATTCATTTTCTTACAAGCCAGTGTTAATAGACACAGTGTAGGAGCTTACACAGGAACCACATGAGAAGCACAAAGAAGCAGCACTGAGCTGAAGCTGAAGACAAGATGACAAAACCATAGAGGCTGAAAACAGGTGCGAAACAGAATTTGTGACCAGGCTGGACAGTCCTTACAATCTATTAGAGACAATCCTTGAGGATTTATCTTCTTCTATTAGTAAGAAATAGTGAAAGTAGAAACTATATATTATAAATAGACCCTTCTTATGCTTTTGTTCAGGAGGACAGAGCTAAAAAGGCTCTAAATGTTTCTGCATAATCTTTCTGTAAACAGGTCCCAATCACTTTGTGCTGCACTGCCTTCAACTGAGAAAGCAGACTAGAACTGCTGCATGCTGCTAAACAGCACAGACTGCAGCTGGAAAAAAAAAAAAAGCTGCAACTCAGAGCCTCACTCCTTCTAACCCTCTTTTGTTGGATGGGAGTCAAGTGGGCAAGATTACGTCCAGTCTTCTTGTTTCAGGAAAGAGACTTGATGAATCAATAAAAACTTGAAGGAAAAAAAAAAATGTGTGACAGGTATTCTGCAATAACAACTATAATTACAAGCACCTTAGTTAAACTAGCTCTGAAACAGCTAGGACTGCATTTGGGAGCTGCTTGAATAACATTTGCCCCACTTATCCTCCATTTCAATTTAATATTCCTAGTGCTAGTGTTGCCTATATCATCAATGTCAAAAACTAAAAAGTCTTATCTTCAACTTTCATTCCAGTGCTTCAAAAGAGCTTTGAATTTGCATCTTACTCTAGGGAAGATGTAGTTTAAAAACATTTTTGCCCAGCTTGCTCCATTAATTTCTGAGGAAAATGCACCTACTGCTGTGAATATGACAGTTCTCAACCTTGGTGTTTTTACAGGATGTCCCTCCCTAGGGAACAACCTACACCATTCTGACTTACCCTGCTGGAACTGCACCTCCTGCTGGGTAATCAGCTACTGCAGCACTGAGGGAGAGACCTCAGCATGATTAACTGGATGCCCCTTGTGAATGCTAAGGAAAAAGAGAACTGCAAGTTTTCTAGGGGGAAAAAAGTGCTTCTAGTAATCATCTGTTTTCAATTCAAGCAGCTAATTTACAGTTGCATAGAGTTGCTCAATTACCAGCAGCACTTAGTATTTTATACATCTCGGTAAGCTTTAACTTAAAATACTATCATCTATCTATGAAATATATTTTTCTCCCAATTATTTCTGTGAGTCAAAAACAAAATTAATTTTGTAATGATTATCTGACTCAGGTAAAGCTGATTTTATATTACTCTAGGCCAAAGCCACTGACAAGGGCACAAAAAGGATTATTTTTCAGCAGTTTTCAGCTCAGCTAAATCAGCAGATAATGCCATCTATGATGCACAGTGATCCTGACCTTAAGCCCTACTCATTGTTAATGCTTCTCACATCTCAAATATGCCTCAATGGCAGAAAAATATTATGGAGCCATCTTTGAGCATCAAGAAAAATTAATCTTTTAGAATTCTTTGGATTTTATGCTGGTTTTTTTATAATAGTTGTCTCCCATCCCAAATTGCACTATTGCATGAACACAATATATTTTATAACGTCAGTGGTGGTAATTTGGTGTATGGCTTTATTATATGCAGACCATAAAATAAAGATGCTTGTACTCCTATTAAAAAAATAACAAAGTCAAAACCAAAGCACAAACCCCAGATGCAAAACACACAAAAGAAAACTAGTTTCTCTGCCAAAGAGCAAATAAAGCAAAAAAAAAGTTCATTGTTATTGACTGTTATTCACAACAAAAGCAGTTTTTCTTCCTCAGCAACAGAAAAGCATGTGGACTTTCAACTGAAAATATAATTTATATCTGAATTTATTGTTTGAATTTTTATACCATGACATTTGAAGTGAATCGTTCTTGGCTTTAAGAGATTTTTAGTCATTAGTTAAAAGAAAAAGTCATTTTCTTTTCAGAAGTGGTAATCAATTACTTATAAAGTATTTAAATTCTATCAGTTTTCTACTTAAATACGTATGTTAGTAATAAGATACCAGTGCCATGTAGGACAGACAGGTTCCATTTTGCCAAGCATCCTCATCAACCAAAGGCTGCATAATTTTAAATTTCCAGAGTTTTTTTGATTTGGCTAATTATGTTGATTATCATCAAAACCATCTGACAAACAGTAAGGAACCTTACAAGTATTTAATCAGTCAGTAAAGAACTATCATTCTGTTTTGAACCTGAGAAAGATAAGATACACAGAAGTGTAAAGAAGTTTATAGGATATTCTAAGTCAGAACTAAAGGCCAAAAAACCAAACCTTTTTGTGATTCTGCTGGGTGATTACTCTAATAAATGGGATATAACCAAAGACTGTTAGCATTACAGCAATTGAAAGTTATCAGATTAATCCTTAAATGTAGTTATTTATTGCAAAAAAAGCTTTAGGTCTCAGTAGGAGGCTTAATGTACTATGAAGATACCATTTCATTCTTAAAAATCCCGTTGAAAGTATTTCTTTTCCACATTCTACGATATACACAGGAACCTTGGCAACAGCTAGTTTGCAACTGTCTGAGGTCAATTCACATCACAGTGACCAATACCTTGTTGTCCCCTTGAATGCTGACATCTGACGCTGCCTTGCTTTGACCAGCATGCTTTTTTTTTTTTTTTTCACCTTTACCTTTCCATATTCCCAGCACTCTCCCTCAATCTCTTGCTTGGTAGTAAATTTAACACCTTTTAGACATTAAGCAGGTACAGAAGGAAGGCAGAGAACAGGATATGACATGCCATTTCCTAGTTTCTTTACAGCTGCTGAGCAGGAGACCGTCAGACTGATGCCTTGCCTGCTTTTGGAGCCCAGCAACATTGAATACTTTGATTCAATGCAGTCTGACTTAAAGAAGTTGCTTGTGAGATCCTGTGCCATTTATACAAGAAAATGTAATAATAAACTGATCAGTGTAACATTTGCTAGTTGTTGCATGCATACCCCCCTGGAGGAACGCCACATATATGTGGGTACAGATTCTCTAGACTGTGAAAACATTACTACTAGGTATCATCCTCTGATGTTAGATTATTATAAACTATTTAATAAATAGTTTTTATGTGAATCATTAAAAAAACGCCTCTGAAATCATGTCTGACCCTGATTTGATCTGGAGGTTGGAGTAAGCAATCCCAACATCTCTTTACACATAAATTATCCTATAATATAAAGAAACCCATGTTTTTCTCTTCTGAATCTGGTGGAGACCAAAGCAGGCAGTCACTTATTTCTTTTGCACTGTTAACATGTCCACATTTCATAGGAGTAGTACTTCCTTTTACCCTACATAACTTTGGATGTCTTCCCACAAATGAAAGTAATTTTTATTTTTCTCTTCCTTTTTCCTTCCTTATTTTCCCCTCTTGTCTTATTTTCATGCGATGTTTCTCATCTGTCTGCTCTAAATTCCTAGTTCTTCTCAAGCTGCAATTCCCAATTTGCTGAGTAACTTCAATCAAAACTCCATTACTAAAACCTGTTTCATCAAACCATCCACATCACAATTCCTTATTTCTGGTGTTAAGTAAAAATTCAGTTTTGGTTTAGTTTTTATCTTATCAACACATTTCATCATCTGTTTTATCATTTTAACTTAATCACTTGTATCTTTGCTTCTTAGGAGTTCTCTCTGAACTCCTTATATGAAACAACTGCCAAAAAAAAAAAAAAAAAAAAAAAAAAAAAAAAAAAAAAAAAAAAAAAAAAAAAGCCCATGCAGTCATTGCTCTATAGTAAATAAAGAGCTGTTCCAAACTCACCAACTGTAATGGTTCTGGAAAACTGCCAGAAGATAACGAGCAAGGTGGTAACTGGTCACATTTTATTTGAATAATAAAATAAGGTGGTATTTTCATGAAGTTTTCTCTCTGCTCTGTTCACTGTCTCCACCTGTCAGATGTGGGGTTAGCACGTGTGTTAAGCTCTCTGGTACATGGGCTGTCTTTGATTTTGGAGAACTCACACCTCAAAATAGGTCTGAAACTTGCAGTGACCACTAAACATGACTGCATTACAAAAACGAATGACAATAACATGGTTCACAGGGTGAGGAGAGATATAGACGGACTACAGAATAACACAGCAATTACTAGTCCTTTGAGACAAAAATGATATCTGTAGATACAGGTAATTATGTTCCAATTATTTTACTCCGGTCATTATTAAGAAGTCAGTTTAAAAAAATTCCTACCAAAAGAAAAAAATAAAATGATAAAGACAGTGACAGCACAGTGAAATTAATGTATTTCTTAGTGATAGATAAACTTACCCCATCAAAGGGGTGTATCATAAAAGGTACTGTCATTAGATTCATAAATAAATTTAAAGGACATTCTTTAAAGCTCATATATTTCACATTTTTTGTCAACAGAATTCATGAAAAATCTGGGCCCATGTCATGATGGAAATGAAATGTTTGCTTACTCTTCCTGCTAGATCTAAAGACATAAGTCATGCTGCCACTTGTCAGTCATTTCAGGGCCAGCCAAAAGCCAGCTGACCTGCTCTGAGATTGCCAGCCATTTTTAAAAAGTATTTATTGATTATCATTAAATGGATTATAAAAAGCATCAGTGAGAGAATAAAGATAAATATATGCAAATAAAGTTATGGGTTGGGATGAAAATATTTGGATTAGGTTGGACACAGTGGCCTCTGTAGCCTTGTATCATGATACTGTTTTGTCATTAGGGTGATTATCCACCTGAAAATGGTGAGTCACTTTAAATTAGAAATACATTTAGTATTTACTTCTGTAAACTGTTTTCATCATCACAGCAACTTCAGAACAGGACTACAGGTTTGTTTTTGGTTTCTGACTCATTGATTAAACCATTAAACATCAGCACTGTGCTACATAGCATTTAGCATCCCAAGCAGGACTGTGAACACAGATTGCTGCAAGTCAGCTTCCTTCAAAAGAGAAGGAAAACCCATCTCGTCACTGATAGCAGGCACAGTAGGGCTCTACCTCCTGTGTCTACACGACAGCTCTAAAGTCACCTGTTGATCTCAGGCACAGGGATATCTGATGGCATCATTCCCTCATGTTCATAAGCTCTACACAGTGCTTTGCACTAAAGGTTAAGCAGCAAGGGCTGTGTACATGGAGAGAAGGCGTTGGCAGTGTTCTGAAGATATGCCTGCCGTTGCAGCACAGACACTGAGTCAAAGTAGTGTCCGAGAGGGAAGAGCAGCTGGGCTCATGTAAGTAAGTCATGAGAGGAAGGAAGAAAATAATAAGGAAAAATGCAGAAAACATTCAGAGGTAGTAGAATAAATTGATAAGATTTATGAAATGCTGTGGACTTGTGATAAAAAAATACTTTTACTTGCAACAGACATAGCAAGAATAGGCAATTACATAACAATTGTTACACTTTATTGCCTGTAGCCTGTAAAAGGTGGGGGCCGGGAGAAATTAAAATCCTTGTATTTCACTTCACATACATTCATAAATTACTGATTAAAAAAAAAATTAAAAGAAGGTCAATAAGGTACTAGAAATGGTGCAGACAGTGCCCCACATCAGGCAGGATCAGTTATGGCTTAAGCTGATTTTAATGCCCAGTTGGAAACAAGCTTTGAAGTGGATGAAAAGTTCATGGGTTGACTCAGAACAGTTTAAGAAAGTGACTAGTGAAGGCTAGATCTGTGCAGATGTTTTTACACTTTAAGCAGCTCTAACAAAATGTGAAGTTCTTGCTAATTCTGATATGAAATATCTAGGTTCTTATTTAATCATACTGCAGAAGTAAAAAGTGTTTTCCCTGGTGTAGTGAGAGAAGCAAAACACCAAAGAATCCTACGCTAGGTGTCACTGCTGAAACCCAAGTCTTCTAATTTTAACAAGTTCATAAAAATAAGATTTTAATAATTTAACTCAGAGAAATGCAATAGCCCATCTCTGCTCAAGTAATGCATTTGACTGAACAAGAGTTTGGAAAATTTACAGGCTTGTGTGTTGCACCTGTTTATGGAGGATATGTAAGTGATTTAAAGAAGGAAAGAAAACATTTCCAGTGACACAATTTAAGAAAAATAAAAAATAAACTATGAGAGTGTTTAAAAAATTTGCATACAGAGCAAAAAAATCTCCAAACCTCTAGGGTCATAAAAATATCTTAGCACTACTGTGCTGTGTTACAGCTAGTTGCAATTTCCTAAATTTATAGCAAATGCTTTGGGGAAAAAACCAAGCCAAATCAAACCAAACCAATATAAATATGTGGGCTGTTAATCTGTTTAATTATAGATAATGTCAACAATTTTATTACTGTTTTATTGTTTATAGTTTCTCAAACTTTTCCAGTGGTTCTGGAAAATGTGGCATAACTGCTGTTTAATTGTACTCTGCTCAAAAGAAAAACACTTCTTATGAGATCAGGCTTTGTTAAAGAATACAACACATCCATAAGTAATTTCATGGATTTTCTCTCAAGTTAGATAGTAACAACTCAAATACCCCACATTGTATCAGAAAACTAAAAGCCATTAGTGTACCTATATATTACACAGAAAATAAATACACATGTATTTCAAACTTGTGCTAAAGTATGTTCAAATTCCATATATGCACTTGAAAATAGACTATTCAATGAGATTTTTTTTTTCCAGAACAAATAAATCTGTGGGGAAAAAGCCCAACAGCTACTCTAAGATAAACAAAGCAACAAGTAAAAGAGAGGATGAAAATACAAATTTGCCCTTGTTGTTTCTAGTTGGTCAGTCCCTTGATGACTGTATCTGTTCTTCTGAAGAGATGCTTACTGATGCTCTAGCATTTAAGTATTTTATTTCCATCAGGCTATATCAGGGAAAATTAAATTAGGTTTGTGCTAGCTATTATTCCTTCCTATCTATGGCATTGCCATGTACTGTTTTACTGTAAACAGACCGGGAAAAATTATCCAAAGCAGCATTCTAAGGAACATGTGGTTACCCCGCATACTGGGGTTTTCTTACAGTACCATTTTGTGTGGTACATCATGCTTCTTTATACCTATTCAGTTTTTTGTACTGATGGTTAAAAAACCACAAAGATTTCTATAAATTCACATGGCATGTAAAGGATAAGGAAGCAAATGTACATTGGCTGCTTAATGTACCCAAGAAAAGGGTAAGCATATGGTAGCAAAGCAATAGGTGGTTTCAAAAAGAGAGTATTTCAGGCAGAAGAAATTACTGATGCTGGGAGGTTAAGGAAGTGCCTATACTGATGTTAGAACTGTGGAAACATTAAATATGAATGAAATGCAGAAATAGCTTAAGGAAAGGTAGTAACAGGCTAGAAGCAAAGGATGTGACAGAAAAGAGCTCTGGGAATGAAGAACAATGGTAATAAAAGAGACAAAGAGGTAAACTGTCAGAGAGGAACATTTAGGATTTGTAAATGAGCTCTGCCAAAAGAGAAAAGGAATGTTCATTGGAGTGGAGACAGTGAGTGACAGGCAGAAGAGAAAACTTAATGGAAAGGGCAGTATAGAAATCTACAACAAAAGAGGCTTAAAGGATTCTAGAATCAAAACCTTTTTGTTGCCTCCACTCTAGATTATGCATTTTAGAAAATTAAGAAAGAAGATGCAAAATAGGGAAGAGAATTGGGTCAGAAGAAATGAAGGACATGGAATGAAATCAGAACATTACGTCAATGTTTACTGTAATTTTCTCCTGTCAAAACAAGAATTTGGATGCCTGAGGAAGAAGTATACAGGTACATAAATTCATTATATCCTGCAGAAGATAAAAGGACAATAATCTTGACAAAAATTGCTCTCATTTTCCTGGACAGTAGAAACACAAAAGCAAGCATTATGCTGAAAGACATAAGCTAAAAATTCCAGTGGACAAAAATTATGGGCCATGTCCTGTGCTTAAATCAAGACTGAAAAGGTGAAATTGGACTGCCAGCTGGAAGTCCCCATTTGGTCCACTGAAGGACTCTTAGTAGCCTCAGGCATTTCATTCTTATACTGGCCCTCCCTGCCATGATTAAAATTACGTTAATTAAAAAGCTGAGCAACAAAACCCCACCCTATGTCCCCCCCTACCTAATGAAGTAGTCCATAATGTTCCTATATTAAATGTTCTTGTTTTCAAAATGACAAACAATTGTACAGCTCTGATGTACAGAAGATTCCATCAGATTTTTTCTTACACTATGGAGTACTTAGCTGAGGATGAGACCATTTTCTTATGCAGCAAATAGCATACCTTTTACAGTTTTTCTTCAAGATGGAAATTTTTGATTTTACCGTTTTAGATTTAGTCTTGTATTTTTGGACAGTGACGATCATAAACTACCTTAAAAATTTATAATAGTGTATTTAAGCTCAATTACTATGAGACCAGACAACCATGTAAAGTGCTTAAAATAAGTAATTGGAAAGGGCTTGTTTTTCTGACGTAAAACAAGCTGAGTGAGTTTAAATAGTCTAAATAGTCATTACAGTTTGACTGTGATGTGTTCTTTCCTCCACACTTGCTGCAGCATTTCTTGTATTATTATAATGGTTTCTAGACCAATAAATTACAGACACAGAACCAACTGCCGAAAAGTGTAGGCAGCTCGCACAGCATGATGCAAATCACGCTGTTGGATACTCTTCCTTTGTAACAACAATTCCACTAGAGCACGCGTGATTCTGCCCACCAGAACACAATTTTGCTGCACAGCACAGCTCTCTTGGAGCAATGGAAATAGAAATGGAATATTCCATTGCCAAGCCCTTAACTCTGCAAAGTTATTTTGGTGTTTTAACTTTGCATGCTTGTGTAGTATTCTAGTAACTGCATTTACATAAAAAAAAGCAACTACATAGTCAAAACCAGTTAACAAAAGATAGGGTCGCCCGAGAGCCATTTCCCAAATTATGATGAATAAGTTGGTGATTTTTCAGCCTAATTCCTTGTGAAGTGATCAAAATACCACTAACCCCCTCCTAATAAGCAAAACTTAGCAAGCAGAAGACATACGCTGGGTCATTGAGTGAAGTAAGGAATAACAGTAAAAGTTTCTAAACCAGATTTCTTTAAATTATCAGAAATTATTGATTCCAAAGTGCTACTCTGCCTATTCAGGAAAGTTAGATCTTCATATTTGTAAGTTATTGTGCACTAAGTATATTTACATCTAAATTTGATCTAAATGTAATAAAATATAAAAGGTAAAGATATCCTTTTACAAACGTCATTTAACTATAATAAAAATATTCTTAGAAAGTGGGAATCAGAATTAATTTTTGCACTAATCAAAGATAATATTGCTAGGATTCCATATGAAACAGAATTAGAGATTTGGCAAAAATGAATGATAAATACCATGCAAAATTTGGCAGCTACATACTAATTTTGAAAAAAAGTCAAACTGGCTTCACCAGGTCATCTGGAAAAGATTTTTAGAGAACATATGGCTTTTAACTGTCCATGAGGCTCTAATTTTTCACTATAGGAGGCAACATTTATAACATCCATCGTGTGTACATTTAAATAGGAGAGGCACATGTAACAACACGTGGATGTTGTTACATCAGGATGTGGGAGAAATCACAGACCAACAGGTAGAAAGGAATATGGAAGGTTTATTGCCCATATTCCTGCACTATTTGACACCAAGTTGCACCTGGTCCAGTGTACAGGTGGTTTTCTGAAGTGATAACCAGAATTCTAGTATTCACACTTCTTCCTATGAAACCAAACCTTTTTCTCCTCCCATTCTTCGGAAATCACTTGACAGTTTATGATTCTGATTTTAGTTTTTTTGGTGGTGGTTATTTATTAAATTTTGAGCATTATACATAAGGGCTATATTCCCATCCATCATGGATTCATCAATTTAGACTGAATACCCAGAAAACACAGTTGAAAATATGGCTTTGTGGCATATTCTTGTTCTTTTTCTTTGCTGACAGAATGATAAGATTTTACAATAACACAAGTAATATTTCTATTCATCACTGAAGTGATTTAGATCTTAGCAACTCCATAGTGCTGTAGCAGAAGTATCTTCCACAGCATCTACAAAGAGTTCATCACTGTGCCGGTGGAAGGAAAGGGAAGGGAAGGTGGTATTTTAAAAAGAGAAATGGGGCAAAAGATATAGTAATGCATATTCTGGGAAAGACTAAAGGCTGAGACATCAACATGTTATTTTCAGTCATTCAGCAGATACTCTGGTCCCTCTGTTTTCTAAGTGCTAATTTTATCCAGTATGATTTCCTGTTAGGTTGTCCTATTTACTGATCTTGTCATAGCTGCCATATTCTTTTTCTTTTTAGTAGACACTCCTGAAAGACACAAACTTCCTTTAAATATGTCTGATGCGTCTTCCTTTGCACCTGCTTTCTGAAATTCTGTATTACCCTCAGAGGCTTATGCTTTACCCCAGGGAAGGTACTTGTTAGAACTGTCGAAAATAAGTGTCAAGATTATATTCTAAATCATATTGACTACACTTTGTGACATACAAATGCTTTTTTTGATGTTTGCTGCTTATTTTTTTAGCTCACTTAGAAATTATCATGCAGTTCACCTTATCTTCTGTTAAGGACTTTGATGAAAAGCCATAAATATACCTAGCAGAGTTTATTTTCATAAGGAAATGATAAATTTCTAGAATGGACTCCGTAGTAACACTAAGCAATAGCTAGATATGTTGTGACTTGATATGCAATGCCAAATACCTTGATGTATTTCAGCTTATGATGTATTTAGCTTGCTTTTGTAATATTATGTAGAATAGACATCTGACATGCAATGAAAAAAATTCACAGAAACATCTTGAAAAACCCTTCAAAGTATACTTTTGTGGAATCAAGTCCTTACAATTTATAACATGTATAGAGTATAAATTTAATCATTATCTTCAACGGGTTTGTGTTATCAGAATAATTTTCAAATAATCCTTAAAATTACAGGTTTTACTAAAGGTTCTGAAAACTAAAACCCCTCATATGTGTCTAAGGAACATGGATACGAGCAATTGTGATCTTTGCATTTTTCCAGTACTCATCCTGCTGTGAATCTCACAGTATAATTTATGGCAGGCTGCAGATAATTCAGGTTGTGCTGGTTGCTAACAGATTTAAAGGGTTGGTATATCATCCATAGATCAGAGGGATATAAGAAATCTTTGTTTTAATTTCAGCTTTTGTTGGGCTTAAAAAAAAAGTCTTAAAAACATCTTCAGAGTTTTAATTAGCCACTGATAAATTTGGTGCATGGGGTGGGGATTGGGGAGGGGAAAAGTAGGCTTTCCCATTGCAGTGCAAGCAGTGTACGCTGTCACACAATAGCACACCTGCACAGCGCAACAGAAACTGCGGCTGCTTACAGCACAACACTGCTCTGGTGACAAAAGAAGCAAAGCAGCCACTCTCCTGGGTTAGCTGTTCTGCCTTCACAGCCACAATCTACAAATGATGAGGTTTGACGCATTAACTCTACCCTTGTGCTGTTTCTAAGTGTTAAAATGGTGGAAATGTAAACAATGAAAAAAAAAAACCAACCCAAAAAACCAAACAGATATCTATCCAAACCCATTTAATTCATTTTTGAGTGCCAAAATAGCAAATAAAATTGGAGGTAAATCTCTATTACTATGAATAACTCCCACAGATATTTTCTTATGGTTTCTCGATTTGGATAAGGAAAAAAAAAAAAAAAAAGCCTTTCTGTATTTAAAAAATAATCTTTTATAAATAAGAAAGAGAAAGGTAATTAATAAATTAAAGTCAGCATAACAAAAAAAAAACCTCAAAAAAACATTTAAAGGGCAATACTTAATGCATTCTATTGTCACCAAAGTTCTGTTATGTTTTGGAATCCTTGAGAAGAGCAGTACTGCAATTTAGAGATGATGAATTCTAAGAAATTTATTTAAAGGGGGAAAGTAGAACTGCTTGATTCAAAGGGGGAAAGTAGAACTGCTTGATTCTTCGGCATCACAAATTAAGATAATGATAAGATACTAAAATACTAAAAATAATTGCTTTGTTTGAATAAGAAAATTATTAAAATATTGCTACCAAAACTGAGGGAGACTAAATGGTGAAGACAGTATTATTTATAAATGAGAAATGTTTACATTTATGAAACAACCATAGATTCCTATGTGCAAGTTTGTCATCTCTCAATCACCCAACACCTAGCACTAATAAAAACAAATTTTAAAGGAAAATACAGCTGCAGACTTTATTTTTAAATTATTTTGAAATATTAATGTTAATTAATTAACACAATGCAACTCAAATAATAATAATAATAAATGTCTGGCACAATAATGCAGTAGCTGCCAGTGCTGCAGAAAGAGGAAAAGCAAAAGAAACAGAATTTAAAATGGGGCAATATCAATTTTCCATGTGCTCTAAGGAATCTATGCAATTGCTACAAAAATATATTAGAAAGACAGGAGGCGAGATGTTGACTTCCAGATGGAAATTCACAAGAAAATATTTAGGAGTGCTCAGCACTGACGTAAGACAATCTAGAAATGGATTAACTCACTGAGACCATATGGGCAGAAAATAACTTCAGTTCTGTATGCCAACATGAATGTAGTTGGGTGACAAGAGAAACAGAAGGGCAAAGAACTACTGAAAATAACTATGACAGAGAGGTTTATAAAGCATGAGAATAACAAAAGGTCATTGTCATCTAAGTGAAGCCATGAAGACTTTGCAATCCCTATAGAAGGCATGCTTGCCTGCCACAAGATCTGGGAAAATTTCCTGCAGTGTACAGGGTTCTTACTACAGTTATGAAAAGTCTTATTTCACAATGATCACTCATCGACAAAAAGCCAGAAGAGACTAACAAAGCTGAAAGTTAAATAATGTATAGTTAATGTTTAGACGGCTGGTCTGCAATGTGGAATTCAGGCCTCCTTTAAAGAAAGCTTCTGATGCAGAATGTTGAGGTTTGATTGCTAAAGCACAAGACAAACAGACTGAGCTGAGGGTCACTAAGGGGTCTATGTGCAGGTATTTACAGATAGAGAATGGACAACATCTAAGACAAGCTGTTTAAAATGTCTGAGGCCTAAAATCTCAGAGCATAAGAATATTATGAGGCACCTCTTTCAATGTGGCATCTTATCTCTGAGAACATCTTTAAAACTTGAAGCTACAAGCCATTTTTTTTCCCCAAAATTGAGGAAGAGGACAGTCTATTTTGATTTTTTTTTTTTTTTTTTCCTTTGTGGTACTATTTCAGGAGGATACACTTCTCTTCTGTTTAATGCATGTTCTGTTAAGAAAAAAGTGTGTCTGTTTATTCAGGGGAATTGCCCTGGGGAGAGGCAGGAAACAGGGAATGTAAAGGTGCTGACATGTAGTACTTTAACATGGTTATTTCACAGAAAATCAAGAGTGGTAAATGCCAAGCCTATTTTATTTTTCCAGCTGTACTGTTTTTGTTTTGAGGCCAGAAATTTAAGGCTTCTGGGGTTTTTTTTGCCATTTTGCTGTCTCAAGGAACCTTGAATTCTATTCTGCAGAGCACATAATTTTAGGAGGAGATGAAGATTTTCTAATTATGCATCTCAATCCAGAAGTGAAACATTCAGTATCTGAAGTATTCTTTAAGAAGGCAGACATAACCCAAGAAGATTTGCTGGACTAATTGTCTTCTTGGCTTTGGACAAAACCACAGGATCCCTAAAAATACCTAGCAATTAGCTAGACGTAACATTACTCAGTTGCCAAGGCATTTTTTCATGCAAAGAAATATAGGCTGTTGTTATTATATGTCAAAACCCCAGGGTACTTGGAATAAAGGCCCCTCCAAAGTCAGGCAATAAGTAAGAGAGGAATTTCTGAAATAGGTATTGGACACAGAAGCCTAATTTTTAGCTAAGCAATAATTTGGGTCCCTTTTTCTAGACCTTGGTCTAACACTTTAACATGCTATAGTTTGAGAAATATGTTTCAGGAAGTGTTAGACAAAATTATGTATTCATGTATTTCAATTCCATCCAGTTAAGATAGTAATCATGCCTGTCAAAGGGCTCAGAGTAAACTAGTGTAAGTTTCTGGGATAGCAATGTTACTGGGTACTAAGCAATAGGCATCTAAAAACTTGTAATCTCTTTTCTTTAGGAAACAGATACTTCCACAAACAGCACCTTTATAAAACGATTTATGAAGTTTCATTCTAACCATCTAATATCTAAGAATTACAATAATATTGTTAAATTCATTTTACTCCTTCTACAGAACTGGGATATAATTTTGGATCTCTCCCCTCTACTCAAACATCTATTTTCAGGGGACCTTCAAGAAAATTACTTCAGATTCCTATTCCTCTACTTTATTTGTCTAAAACCGATCAACTTTTGATGCAGTAAAAGCACGATGTAAAAAGCTAATATAAAAGAAAAAGTTACTTAATATCAGTTATTAGAGGAAACCTTGTGAGCTTTTTAGTCCATAATGCGGCAGCATGTTGCCCACAATCTTACTTTTTTTGTGTGTGCGTGCCTCCTGTGCGTATCAATTAACAGTTCACTGTTAACAGAAGTGTGAAAACACACAAAGCAAAGATAATTTCAGGTGACAGATTTCTCGCTTCGGGGTTGTGCATGAAAAATTTAACAATTCTTAGGTAAGCATTTATCCTAAAAAGCACTTTCCTGTGTAAAGGCTATGCCTTAAAAGGAATTTTAAACTCATATGATGCTTGTATTTTATAACCTTCATAATTTTATATTTGATATCACTCATCATTCCTATTTGTGCCTAAAGTTTGTATCTTCTTAAACGTATCATAAAATGTGCCATATTTATGTTATTTCTCTTTTTCATTAATTATTTCCATTGCTCACCTTAGCCCCAAATATTTCATCTATTAATAAGTATTTTAAACTTTGAACCAGATTAAAATAAATCATATACAGCTAAGAAGAATAAACAGCTATTCTGTTTCCTATTGTTATTTTAACAACAGTACTTATTCTACTTCTGAAAATGCCAAATTTCAATTAAAATTCAAATTGTGATTGAAAACAAAGTGTAAACAGAACTAGAAGACTGTTTCCTTTAACCACACATTTACAAAGACATACACAGCCCATAGGATGGGTATCCTCTGGTGAAGAGAACCTTAGCTTTTCAATTTGCTTTACTGATTACGGGGAACATATGCCTGGTGCGTTTCTTTCTACCAATTAGTTATCCATGCAAGGACCTTCCTTATGTCACAGCTGCTTGATTTCCCTAAAAGCATTTGACAAGGAGTTTTATTGAAAGCCTTTTGGAAATCCATATATACACTATTCACCAGATGATGCTTACCCAATCAAAAGACATTTATCCACATACCTTTTTTTTTTTTTTTTTAAATTTACATTTAATTTAAAAAAAAAATAGACTTGTCTAACAAAAAAAGGCTGTTCACTAATAAAACTATCATGCTTTGTAGTAATGATCCATAAAATCTCAGTTTTAAAATTACAGGCATCGTATATCAAGAAAAGTATTTGGTTGCACTATCAGCTCTAATAGAGGTGTGAATTTAAAAGTTATACATAAGTCATCATTTAGAAGTGACTATAAGTAGCTTTTAAACTAATGCTAACTTCAGCATAGTGTGGGAAATCTCATCATCATTTTGGTTAGGGAAGAATAAGCTTTTAATATGCAAAATTTTAAGAAAAACATTTTGAAGAATTGCATCAGGTTAGAGATGTAAATGAGGCCTAAAATGTCTCATTAGGTTTTGAATTGCCCTTATCTTTTGTTGCCATTTTTTTCTGTTTTCTAAGCATTATGAATCTTGTGGGCTTTGGGGGTAATTTTCTTGCTTGACTAAACCAGGAAGGGTTTTTCCAACAATGAATTATGAAATTCTTCTCCCAAACTCAATTCTGCATGGAAATATGTATTGAGTAGAATACAACTATGTAGTTTTATTTATTGAGTATTTCTCAGGTTTGTCACCTAACATTTTTGATTTTATTTCAAATGACACAATCAAATTCTGTAATACATTTGGTGAGATTAATAATTTATGTTTAAATTGAATCCAGATATCTAAAGCTTAACACAATGAAATATACATACAATTTATCTCTATTGAGAAAGAGACATCTGAAAATTTAAAATGTGAGACTTCTTTATTATAAAATGCTTGGTTGGTAGGAAAACCATTTAAGCTCCTATTTTAAACAGAAAATCTTAAAAGCTTGCTAAATATATCAGTTCATTCATATTGTGACTTATTGCACATAATCTTTTTCTCTGTTAACTTTTTACCAAAATAAAATATTTTACTGCCTTGTCCTAATGTTGGTGTGAATGTACTTTGGCGTATTTCAAATTATTATGTTGACTTCTACTTTAATAACTTGTAATTTTGAAAAGTCTACATTATTGAAATGATATCCTGAGGTATTTATTACTTATCCTTATTACTCAAAATAACTATGCTTAGGACAGTTTATAAACAGAGGAAGGCATAGGCACATTTCCACAATTAATAATCTCCTACACAAATTAAACTAAATAATCTGCAAGACTAATTGAAATACTTTGAATGTATGTTATCACAATAGGAAAGGGTTTATTATGTTTCTTATATTTTGTGTTTTAGGGTTCTATGAAATAGTGTTTTCAAAATAGCTCCAGATAGCTTAGATGACATGACTGCAATATGGCAAATTACTTGATGCATTTCTTTGTGGGGAAAAGAGATCACCCATATTATTGCAACTAGCAGAAGGAAAGCTCAAGACATTGCCTAAACTGAATTAGACTGAGTATTCCTTCAAATGAGAGCTTCATAAGCCAATTGCAATATAAAACTTTCACTGCAGAGTTCCAATGGTCCTAATGAGTTGTATCTTTGTATTTATATTTTATATACACATAGGTGCGTTTTTCACTGACAAACATATATACACACATGTAACACAATAAACACATGATGGCAAATTTATCTTTCTCAAATATTTAACTCTCATCTTTTTAAATGAAACCAGTCTACTCTGTGAGCAGTTCAGATGTTAAATGTAAATATTATTCTTTATTTAGATAGCAGTGGCCAGCAATTTAGTAGACAGGTTGGATTTTGGTGCTATTTTTTTCTTCTTTAAAGGCACTAATCCTGTTTCTTCAGCAAGTAAAAGCTTTCTCATTGATATAAGATACTCAGTGGATTTAATTTTTCCCCTTTTTTTCTTCTCTTCATGCTTAGCAAATAACTTGGAGACTTAAATGAAAAATAGATATGAGAGATTACAGTAACTTCTATGACTCTGGCTAAGTGATAAGAAATTGATTCTTTTTTCTTTAGCTAATTGCCCCCTTCAAGGAAAATTCTTACACCCATGAAATCTTTGCCTTGGGACTATGGTATAGTAGGAACTTAAAAAAATGTACGTACTTCTAAGTCAACTATATTGAGAATTTCTAAGTGATTTTTGAAGAGTAAAATCATTTGCTGGTATAAAATTGGCAGTTTATTGCCTGAAATATGCTGTACCACTCTCAGGTACTACATCTAGAGGGCCTGTGCTTGTTGCTTGGCTATAATGGAAAACAAAACTTTATGAATATATATTAATCCCTTAATGGTGTTGGAGGTAGATCAGCTAATGTGAAAACAATCAATACATACTCTCTGAGCTACAAGATGTAAAATTATGGCCCTGCACTTTCTAACATTTGCTTCTGTTCATAATCATATTGTATTGCAGAGATATGAAAAGAAAGAGGGAATCTTGTAATGTGTGCTTAAAAATGTTCCTTTGAAAACTTTTTAATAATGTCTAAAAGAAATTCCTACATATTCCTACTAATCTTTCAATTCTCTCTCTGATCCTGTTGTGGGGGATGAGTAAGCAGCTGAATGGTGCTTAGTTGCTAGCTGGGGTTAAACCTTGTCACTGAAACATATATACATAGAATTACATACAAATACATAGATATACATATAGTTAGTATATCTTCTAACCACAAAAATATTTTCCTTGAGATAAACTTGTAATTATTCTTTTGAAGCATTCAATATTGACAGTATCTCCTGCAGATGCCCTGTGTGTCAAAATACCACTGGCTACAATGAAAGTTGATTTTTTCCAGTATGCCTGAGTAAGCGTATTTGAAAGTAAAAGTTGAAAATCACAATTCTTTGCAGTACATGTGCTTCTGATGCTTGCCTCCAGTGCATCCTTTTATAAATTAAAAAACAGAGCTTAATAACATTATTATTATTATATATTTTTAAAAATGGAAATAATAATATGATGTTTTCACAATTCATCTCTAAACTTATTGATAACTATTTCAATGTTTCAGCTTGACACATGAAACAGCAGAGAAAGCAGAAGGTTTAGAATAATAAGAAGTTAAATTCCTTTTTCCCAATTAGATGACTATATTTACACCTATATTTTTCTAGAAGAAAACTCATATTTTCACAAAGAGGACAGTGACTTAACCTCTATGATTCCAAAGCCACATACCACAATATGCTTTGGACCACAATGTACAGACAAATGTCTGGAGACTGCTCAAGTAAGGATGTGAAAATTTGAAGGAGACACGATAGCCTGCCAATCACTAACTGTATGGCAAGTGGTAGCTGTTCTTCCAGCCATATACAGATGCTTTCCTCTGCTTTTTCCCCTGATTTCCCATTGAATGCCATTCCTCGTTCTAGAAAGGACAGAGTTAACTCTTACAATTGCTGTGAAGGGGAACAGCTAGGACTCAGAGGTTATTCTATACTACCTCATATCATTGCTGAGGGTGGGGGAAAGGACTCTGTTCTGAGGAGAAGGCGTTCTTGTCCGGTTGAGTTCAATGTGGTGGAGGGAGCTGGCTGGTGTTGTGCATTGTCCTGGGATTCCCATTTGAATCTGTTCTTTCTTGTTCCCTCTGTCATTATCATTGTTGCTGTTACTGTGTGTTTTCTAGTTTCATTGCTGTTCCTGAAACATCGTCTTTATCGCAGCCCGTGATCTTTACCTTATGGACCTCCAAGTCTCCTCTCCAGCTTGCCACAACAGGAGGGGCAAAGGTAAAGCAGGGAGTGACAGAGCAGCACATGGTTTGGAGAGTCTCAGTGGGAGCACAGGATTGGGGAATATCATGCCTAAACTACAACAATACTCACTATGTGCTGGAAAGAGAAAGATACCTACTCTTGTAATCAAAGGAAAATGCTCTTTACTGCCCTTAAAGTTTGCATACCTCAAAAATAGCAATAGGATGGACTAGGGGAGAACAGGCAGTGGTGAGATTATGTCTACTTTGCCAAGGTTAATGATGACAACTTGAATTCTGTTAGTAATTCAGTATTCTCAGCTATAGATTCTTGCCCCTAAAATTCATGCTGCCTGTACTTCCACCAAAGCCTAAATATAGAGAACTTCAGATGTTATTAGTAATTGTCTTTTTTTTTTTTTTTTTTTTTTTTTTTTTTTTTGGGGGGGGGGGGGGGGGGGGGGGGGGGGGGGGGTTTGAATAAAACAACACTAGGCATTAATTTCAGATTAGGGAAAGACTTCAAGACTCCTGAAATTTTTGACCAACTGAAATGCTTTTGTAGAGATAACACACATATATAGATACACTAATTAATTCAGAAGTGGAGCTCACTGTGAATCTGTAGGAAATGAATCACTTAATCACAGAAAATATACAGAGTATGCTCTATTTTGGATAATAAGAAGCAAAGATACAGATGAAGGATCCTTCAGGTTGATATGTTTATTCTACTGAACATTCCTTGATGCCTGCTGTTTCAGTATTGCTACAAAAGCATGTGAACCTGTTCACAACAATCACACTTCACAGTCTTTGTTCTTAATATTCACTGAGGTCTGCCATGTTAAGTCATGATTACACTTGTCACAAGAAATCTACTCATAGGAAGCCTTAGACTCACATGTTTATTAGAACTGCTGCCTGACTGGTTCCAATCCATTTTTTCTATGTCCCTACTAGTACTCATCATTTTCAAGCCATCAAGTAGAAGCAGGAGAATATACTTCTCTCTTACTCAAAAATTCATTATATCTTAATCTTCCAACTAAACCAAGTAATATCTAACACTTTTACTACCCTCATCTGCATGTCTTTTAAATATTTTAAAATCCAAGTTTTAGGCATATTGACAGTGCCCATCTTTGTGTCTTAAAAGCCAAAAGCTTTATAATTTTCTTTATTTTTAAAAGTCAAATCTTGGAAAACATAATGGGTTGGCTTCAGTTTAACCCAATGCAACTTTAAGTAAAGTATGTCAGGAAGTAGTACAGCTATCAACCACTATTTGCAGTCACAGTGATTATTTTACAAGCTACTTGGTTTTGATATGGACCAAAGGGATTTTATTCCCATATTGTCATAAGAAAGTGTTGTGCAATTTTAAGTAATATTCACATTTGAATTTAACTAATAGCTACATAAAAATACTTTGCTCTGTTAACAGAGTGAAAAAAAAGATTTACTATGGTCACTGAAGACTATCTATTAACTTAGATATTCAAAATCCAGTCCTGATTGTTCCAACTGACCAAATTTACCTAAAGTGGTATCTTCAGCCTACCAAAATTAGGACAGAAGGATTGACACAGAAATAGGTATATCTATGCATACCAGTATTTCAGACATAAGTATACATTTTTCTCTTACTTATGAATTTAGACAAATGTGTATCATCTTTAATACTGTAAGGAAACACCATTCTCCATATTGTGTTAAATCAGATAATAAATCTGGTTCCTATTTAACAAATGCAGTCTAAGTATAGGAATCAGGATCACAAAAAAGATTTGTTTTAAAATGCTGAATACAATTGGAAAAGTGTCTTTTGAGATAAACACTCCAGCTGAAATCACTGTTATGATTCAAGGTAGCTTAAAGAAGGCAGACAAATTCTCAGAGACAGCAACTGGAGGACATATGTAACTAGATAAGAGGCAATTGTGGTGAAGGATTATCGTGAACAGGTGTTAATTTGGCAATATACAGGTGAATCAGCATGGGTTTTCATCTATGCCCACTGTGGATTTTATTCTTTCATCTGTTAAATTCAGCTACTGTAAGGGCAAACGCTAGTAAAATTTTTATCAGTTTGACAGTGAAAAGAAGAGTGAATTTTGCTAAAAGAAGATGTTCTTATAAAATATGAGAAAAACTCAATTTATTAAAAAAACTCCCAAACCGAACCGAAACAAAAGACCCCAAAAAACTCAAAGCCAAACCAATCTGTATGCTTTAAGGACCTATGAGCTACAAGCAGTGGGATTTATTCCCTTTTGCCTTTCCCTCTGTGTTTTTCTCAGTAGCTGTACATTACCTATGCTCCAAGAACCAGCAGGAATTTTAAGTTCAACTACGATTTTGCCCTCACAACACGACAAAAATGCTACCTGAACCAGATCCATAACATCTCACATAAGGGCAAGGATATTCATACATAACAAGCGTTCTTGGAGGTGGGTAGTTTGATGTTGTCTAATGTACCTGCTCAAAACAGAGATTCTGAAACAAGATATCAAATTGATCACTAAGTCAGTAGAAGATGGACCTTGTAAAGCAAAAGCACAGTCTCTCAGGAAAAGCATTTGACTGTTGCATTCGTAAGCACCCCTTGCTGGATACAGTCAGTCAAGAACTTGTCACTAGCTGTAAATGTGCTATGCTTTTACTGACACCATCTCCAGCTGGGGAAAAAAATATACTGATGGCCATTCTCAAAGGATAAGATGTTTTAAAAATATTTATGAAAATAAACAGGGAATACTACTAACTTTCTGATGTAAACTGCCAAGTGTTTCACAAGGGAATGCAGTTTCAGACCATACTGCTAATGTTTCTTATCCTAAAATGTTGACAGACTCTTCAAAACCTGGTAACAAAACTCATAATATGATTTATCATAAACAATAGGATCCAAAGTCATAACAGAGGAAGTAGCAACGCTATACAGAAGTGGGAAATAGAGAAGTACATGAGATTCTGATCTCATTAACTGACTAGATAGGAAACCAAGACAAACACTGGGTAAAATGAAGAGTTGTTGAGGTAGAATTTAAGTATTCAGAGCAAAGAGAGCTATGTGTAAGCATCATGTCTCATTCCACAGACTGTTCAGAAACAGCAGGCACCTACAGTTCTGCTGCCGCGTGTGACCTTAGGAGCTACTAACTCACAGGATTGGAGCATCTCAGTTCACATTTCTAAGGACACTACTGTCAAGTGAGCATCTTATTTCCATGGCAAGGAACCTTGGTTGCCTGAGCCTTCACTGCAAAATGGTTATGCTTTCTGCATATAAAATCAAAAGGGAAAAGAAAAAAGTACCTGAAAAATAATTTCAGTGTTTTTCCCATAAATATTCCTGAATACTGTGGTATTGCCAGCAGAGCACTGGGCTCAAGCAATGAGCATTTAAATACAATTTTTTTTATAAGTGGCTGTTACATCAATGTATCTCTCCAGTCCAGCTTTTTCATTTTTCTTTATCATTGGAAATTTATTTATGTTTTTTAAATCTGTGGTATATTTCAATTTTTCTCCTTGAGATAACTAGCATATGTAATAAAAGTATTTTCCAAAATGCAGAATATAAAAATTTGAGTACAAGAATGGCATTCACTTGTTTCCAAAATCATAATTTTTTATGCTTGGCAGTCCTTGTAAGTGCAGAACTCTTGCCTCACATTTAGGAGAAACAGAGTTTCACCATTAGCAAGCAAAAGAACTTTAAAAATCCTTTATTGTAGAAGTTTTATGATATAAACTAATTTGAAGGGGATGATAATATCCCCCTGTCCAAAAGTTAAAAAACTTAGACTACCTTACTTTGCAGAGATCATAGTTTCTTGTAGTAGAATAAAATGAATCTGTCTAGGAAAATGCCCTTTTGGCTTTGAATATCACCTCAAATAACTTCAGAAATTTAGGGAAACAAAGGTAGTGAAAGATTTTGATTATTACTGACTTTTTCAATGCTGCTGGCTAGGTTGAAATACAGTCTTGTTAGCATGAGAACAACATGACCTCCAAAGTAGTGCCAGGACTTAAGAAGCTTTACTGTTCTAACAGACTCAGTAATAGGTAGGATTTTTTTTCTGAAAACAGAGATCTTACTACAGCCCTAGGTTTGACTGGTGCTACACTGATTACACTAGTTTAAGTTACACTGATTTAAGTACAAACACAAGAGTGAAAACTAGGATAAGCTTTGCTGGAACTTCTTTACAGCATCCCAGATAGAATTCAATATAAATACTGTTATGTCTACAACTAACTAAGCTTGATGAATAGATTGAAGAACAGGAGACTCAGTGATGATTCTTTTCCTAGCCTCTGGTTAAATTCTACTTATCAACAGAAAAGGTACAACTGCCAGGGAAGATTTAATGAAACATGAGCACATTCGTGCACATATTATCACACACACACACACACTACATACCATTGTAAATATTTGTGTATGTATGTATACATCAAGAAAAAGAGAGATAAACAGGCAATAGTAAGAATGTAAACATCAGGTCATGTTGGGACATTTACCCAAAAAACCAGTTAGCTCACCATCTTATAGGTTTTAAGTGTAACTTAAGTGCTGTCCTAGGGTGACTGTGTATCCCCCAGTCGTCTATTGGGTGCAAAGGGGAGGGGAAGTGCGATTTGTTTTTCCTCAGGAAAACTCTGCTCCTCGGAGTGACCTTGAGTTGGGGGAGTTGGAACACTGCAAGATTAAAGAAGCTCTCTTTTTTTTTCTTTTTTCTTTTTTTTTTTTTTTTCCCCTGGGAGTTAGTTTACTGCTAGCGTAGTTAGACCCTGTAGAATAGCTGAAATTTTTTTTCCCTCTTTTTTCCCTTTTTTCGCCCTCTCCTTGGAACTGTTCCAATCTCTCCAGACTAAGGGCCTGGGGGAAGCACCAGGGGCCTCCACAGGAGACCCACCCCACCAAGACCAGCCCTGCACATCTCCTTTTCTCCCAGCGCCAGTGGAGACGGAGCGGTGGAGCACAGTGACTATTTTCAAGAGGAGACGTTCTCTTTTTAAGTTTGTTATCCCTCCGTAAGCGGCACGAAGCTCTTTTCATCGGGTATTGTGCTGGGAGTGCTTTGCCTGTTTAATAAACAGGTTTTTTCCACTTCTCTCTGAGGAAGTGTTTTCCCGAACCAGTTGGGGGAGGGGGCCCCGTGAGAGGGTTTCACCCAAAATCTGCCTGAAACCAGAACAAGTGCTTATAACAGCACTACTGTGATGGGTAAGGTCCTTTTATGGCTATTTATCTACCTTACAGCACCTAATATCCATGTAACAGTGGTGTACTAGATACAGTACAGGGACACTATATTTCTGTACACAATAAATAGTCATTGAAATCAACACAAAATTAAAGCAGGACAGAGCAGTATGATATAGCTAAACTTTGAGTCATTCTAACTCGTAACACTATACTTCTCCAAAGGTATCTCTATAGCTCATAACTTTTAAGAATACTTTTGTTTGTTTCTTTTTAGTAGAATGAGTCTTACTGATCTGATAATGTAGTTTATGTCAACATATTTATTTTGCTCTTCATTTGACATTATAGACAACGTTTTGGATGTGATCACAAAACCAGGGAAGAAGCATTCATTAATACCTCCCAACAGGATATTGAAATTACAAGTGGAATTTTTTTCCAAGCAAAAATATATTCCTTTCCTAGGAAAGTACTGAAATTGAAACAAAAATATTTTAAAACTTTACTGCCAAGGGAAGGTGAAATCATTCAAGTAAAGTAGCCTTAAATTATGTTTAATCAAAGGTAGGAAGCATGAATTCATGTGAATCAGTGAATTTTTCAGATTAGTTTGTTACTTTATAATCACCCAAAACCAAAGAGAAAGAATTACTAAAAGAATGTCATGAATTTTTTTGAGCTATACTTTGATTTATGCTACACACTTAAAAGTAGGAAGAAATTTTCAACAGAATTTTCTTTGACATTTGAGATTACACTGTACATCACTTTAATAAAGAAAATACATTTTCTAAGAGGTTAATAGAGTTTTAATAGTATTTTTTGATAGACTGTTACAATAGCAAGATGTATTATCTGTTATCTTCAGTATTTTCGTAGTAAGAGGTTGGAGACAGTACTACAGAACTTAGAGTTCACAGTAAACTAAAAAAAAAAAAAACCCAGTAAAATTTATTTAGTAGAATTGTGAAACTGAAAACTTGGGACCATTACCTAAATGAAGAGTCAAAACAGATCATAAAACAATATATTGTTCCTTATCAACAACTAAGTCTTCAAACTCTGTATAGTATGACTACAAATGTTTCCTAAACAATCATAGAAGAACATCTACTGCCTATATTTACTCAGATAATTAAGTACATACTTGCTTCCTCAGGGAGTAATTCTTACCTGAATGTGCAAATAAGAAAAAAATGTCATGAAATCTTAAACTGACCACTATGACTTTCAGAAAATCTCTGAGTTATGCTGCATGATAGAGCATGGTAAAAAAAACAAAAAAAAAAGAAAAAAAAGAAAGAAAAAAAAAAAGACTGAAATTAGTTTTTGGCATATGAAATAGAATTCCGCCTTCAATCTACAATACCTGAATTTACTGCTTAGTTGAGTGAATTTTAACATCATTTTGCAGGTTTAAGAATTGCAAGACCGGTAACCTTTTGGGTATTTTGATCACCAGCCCACAAGCATGTAACATACTTTGTGTTCAAGGGGAACCTTCATCCAGGATGCAAAGCTGGTGCCGAATTATAATCACCTTCAAAAAGATTGCAAGCCTGTGGGTATTAAGCTTTGCACTCACCAAGCTCAACCAGAAAGATTTATGCAATCTGCTCTGGGACCTGACACTTATTCATACAGTAGATCTGATAAGTGCATTCTGAGACCTTGAAGTTTATTCTCATCACAAGTTTTGCATTTGAGGACTCAACCAGTAGACCTTTTTTAGTGCTGATCAAAAGCACTTCATTATGAGCTCAAGCAAAATCACTGTACAACCACACAAAAATGGGGGAAAAAAAAAGGAAAAAGAAAAAAGGGAAAAGGAAAAGAAAATGGAGAACCCATATACATCTAAAAATAAAAGTGAGTCTTTAAAGCCTATGAATAATCTCCAATATTTTAGGCAGCAGACAAGTTTTTGTTGTCTTTGGTCTTGTTTGTCTGGAAATAGTTTAACAGATATGTTTCCTTTCCTGTCTCAGCCTATATAAATGACAGAAGACATCTGAATGAAAAAACAATAAAACATATTTTTCTAAATTTTATGACATCCATTGTATCAGAAAGCTAAATAAGCACTAACCAGAATTTGTCCAAACATAATAAAGATAAAAAAAGTAGTAAATTTTACTGTTCATTTGCAGTTAACTCATCATCCAGACCATGCTGAACTGGATTTGATTCAGTATTGACCCATGGGATACACCTGGGGTTACTGGCCTCCAAGAAGACTTCAGCCACTGGTCACAACTCTCTGGCCTTGACCAGTCACCCATTTTAAAGCCCACCTCACTCTGTTCATCCAGCTCACACTTCCACAGCCTCTTTATGAAAATATTATGGGATTCAGTGTCAAAAGACTTACTGAAATCAAAATAGACAAAATCTATTCCTGACAAAATCTACTCCTCCCTCTTCATCCACCAAGCCAGACACTCCATCACAGAAGGTTATCAGGCTGCTAATGTCTGACTTCCACTCGTGAGTTAATACTGACTTGCAATGACATCAGCTGCCTCCATCAGCTTTAACGGATGCATCCCACCACTGCTCATGGACTTATGTACATCCAGACTATTCAAGTATTCCCTGAGCTGATCCTATTTTTATACCTTTCCTGTTCCAGATTTACCCCCTGGTTCCCAGCACCTATTTCTGAAGGCTTTTTACAAGACAGAGGCAGAGAAGGCATTCAGTTCTTCAACCTTCTCCATATTCTCTACCACCTGTACGCCTGTCCCACTTATCATCAAGCTCCCGATTTCTTTTCTCTTCCTTTTGCTACTTATGTACCCGTACAAGCCCTTATGGCATTTGACATCCTTCACCAGATTCAACACCAGCATAAACAATAGATGTGATGTTTCAGGTTTCATAAATCTAAATATCACAGGTATGTCTATCTACCCTAGAATTATAGATTTTTTTCCCTTGTGGTGACAACAAACAAGATAAATTCAGTAGAACTGTGGACTGTTCTGATTCATCCGGCTTACACAGATGATCATATGTGCATGTTCCCTTTCGTGCACTTTTTAGACAGATCTGAAAAATTTGTTCAAAAAGAAAAATAAATCTATTGCTAAGGTATGAAATGTATCACGGGAAGTTTTCACTGCTCTGAGCCATAAACTCAGAATGTTGATTTATTTTAAGTGAAGTCTTGAGCTTTTCCACTACCTCTTAAACTGCAATTTTTCCCAAAGCAAAAGTAATTTCTCACCCCTATCTTCATGAATTTGTGTTGCTTTTTATGAGAGAAGAAAATCTGTGAGCAATATCAGCTAATTTTTAGAGATAGAGAATAACATTCTTATGATAACTTCCAGCAGAGTTTGCCAAGAGAGCAGGAATCTCTGTCTTATATAACAGTGCAAGTCAGTAGCCATTAGGTTAGCCCAATACTCTAATTCAGTCTTCAAGTTCAAATATTCATTATTTCTGTCAAGTGCTTATTTTGAAAGATATGTTTTCCCCTCTTTGATCTAGACTGCTTGTATTCTCTGCTTTATTTCTTTGATGTTCACCCAAGACTGATAATTGTCATTGAAGTATGGAGGATGGTCATTTGAAGGAAAAACATTTTGATGAAAAACCTCTTGAATTAGTTCTGTATAATTTTTTCTTCTAAAAAAGTCTTTATCCTTAGAAAAGTTTGGAATAGCTAATAAAGCAACTAAGCACCTGGTCTATAATACCTCATCTTGCATTGAAAACTGGCAAAGTGGCTTATTTTGTGCTTTCTTTGGAGTTATTTTGGGCACCAAACAAAATACATGTGTTTTAGTGGCAGCCCAAATGACTGTTTGTCACCATGGTCTTGTATATCAGTATCAATAACAAATACCACTTAAATGTATTTTTTTTTTTCTGCTGGAAGTTGAATCATTACAATGATAAGCTACCTCCTTTACTATTACTCTTGACATATGTCAGATGTATGATGTGACAATTCCTTATTATTAGCAATTCCTTGAGACTGAGATCACAGAACAGAAATCGAGTCATTTGTTGCTAAATCCAAAGAAGGTGCCTCAATTTTGAAAATGGATGTCAAATTTTACATGTATCAGCTGCTTAAGAAAAACTATTAGCTGCAGAAATCCCTAGAAGACATCAGTAGCACCCCAACATTTAGATTAATATAACAAAAAAGTAATTAGAACAGACACAAGGCCAAACAAGAACAGCTACCCCCTAAAGAACTAAAACACACATAAAAATGTAAAAATAAACAGGAAATCCCAAACACCTCAAAAAGACAGGAAATAAGCTAAACAAACAACCTAAAAAAAAAAAAAAATCTCTGAGAGACATGAAAAAACAAACCAGACTGCCAATATCCACTACATTAAAAAAAAAAAAAAAAAGTCCTAATTGGTGTTCATTTTAGTCATACCTGTGAATTAAATGCAATTTTGAGCTCTGTGTGTTCTGGGATTGCATGTTGCATATTTGTGCAAATAAATTGAAGGACTGCATCTCTTCAATTTCCAGAAAGAGACTGTGTTGTATAAAAAGGAGTAGCATTAATTTTCTAGTGCCAAGTCATTATTTGTAACTGATGACTTCTTCTATTTGATTACGTTACCTTGTTTGTGACAACAAGAAAGTACATCTTGATCAGTATATATTAGGGATGAATAATTCACAGGTTAGACAAAAGCTGCCTTTTGCCAATCATCATTTTGAAGACATGATCATTTATGGAGATAAGGAAAACAAGGCTTGCAGGGACAAGCAGAATTTTTATTCAGCTTTGTGAGACAATAGCTGCAAAAACAGCTGCTAAAACACCAGAACAACCCCTGGTCATTAAAAACTGTTCCTGTATTCTACCCTCTTTAATGCATGTTAGCATTGAGCCCCTCTGAAGGCAAGTAGCATTTACTAAAATAGCAGCAGAACTCAACCTGGGTAATTTTCTGCTTTTTTAAAGTGTTCAGTGGTTCAGAGAAGAATCAGAAATACTGTAGCTAATGAAAGGGCAGAAAATTTCAGTATGGAAGCTGGGGAAAAAAAAGTGAGAGAGAAAAGGAAGAAGAGAGGCAAATGATGCCCTGTCTTTTTACTGAGAGAGAGAACCTGTAGCTGGAAAAAAACACAGGAAACTGCATCACATACACAATTCTAAAGTTCTGTCAGGCACATATTTAACTCATGCAATGAAAACAATTATATTTAAACAACATTAGATTTTCAAATAAATCCAATATTGGAACGACCACATTATTATAAGTGGAAGGCTACTAAGCAACTCTCCAGAGAAAAATCTGCTGAATTTGGAGAGACACATGCAAGATCCACCCCTGAAATGTCATATTTTAAATCCAGAACTTCACATTGATAGGGCCAAAGTAAACTGCTCCAAATCAGTCACACCTTAGTGTGGCTGAATATAGCCTGACGAACTTTAATGTATACTTGTTGAACAAAAGCCCCCTAGCCTATTTTTCTAAAAATAACTTCATTTTCCTTGCTTCATTGGTTTATCAAACTAGAAGAGTTTGAATTTGGGAGATGAGAAGAATTATTTTAAACTGAGAACAGAGCACAGCCAAAAATGTAAAAAATTGTCTTGGATTACAAGTTTAGATCTTCCAAAACAAAACCATGACATAATTATTTAGGAGGTCAACTTACAGCAAAATGCAGTGTTATATCTTTAAGGAATCCAAGATGAGTCATTCTCTTTCCTAATGAAAATGATAAAACTGTCCAGTTGAGATCTTTGTCAGGAAATTCATGAAGAGAGGGAAGGTGAAGGAGTTTCTTAAAGTTATTCATTGATCTCCACAGTATATAACATATAAAACATACTCTGATAATATAAAATCACTGTGCCATCAAAAAGGCACACTTCTGTATTCTTATGATTACCATTTCTACATAATCATATAGATCTGTCTTTGCATATTCCATGTTTAATTCCTCTTGTAATTAATTTGACACAACAAAACATTATCTTTTATGAAATGTACAAAAATTAGTAGATACATTTTAAGAGTAAAGGAATAAACCTATAACCCCCCCCCAAGAGCTGAAATTAAAAGAAAAATAATTAAGTTATGAAAAGAAAAAGAAGTTGAAATAGATGCTTGATAATCAGTCTTTTAAGAAAAGTGACAAATGGCAAATTTGACAAATCTATCATTTTTTCTGCCTCTTTTTAAAGTGACTTTTGTATGATAAGGATCTAATAAACAATAAGAGTGTGCATATATCTATGTAATATATGTATATATAAAGATATACATATCTATTTACAACTCTCAGTGAAACCTTGAATGTCTGAAAACCAATAGAAATTATTCACAAACGTTACAGAACACAGCTTCCAGAAATCTATAAATTACAAATATGGCAGTGGCTGTAATGTTATGATCATATTTTTGAAAAGTCCTGTGATGAAATATTAAGAGGCAATGAGATCAAGCAGCTGAACAAATCCTTTGATTGAGAATATAGCACTTAGGCAAGAATGACCAACTGAATGACCGGGATTATTTTGTTGATATATATGCAGAAAGGAATATGGGATTACAGAGGATCACACATTCACATAGGTCAACATACGTTTTACTGCTATGAAAAAAAGCAATTGGTTTGGGAACTGCAATAAAAGGAAGCATGAGATACATAAGAAATCAGTCCTCCTTTCTCTCTGTCACTGGCAATGCACCAGGTGCTTACTGGCTCCAATTTTAGGAATGGAACTCTGAGGAAGATATAACTCAAAAAATTATAGGAAGAATGGATTTAGGAAAACAAAAAGACTGCTAAAGGATACATGAATGAGGGGAAAAGAAATATCCTTTATATTCTTGTTGAACAGGGTAAGATCTATTGAATTTAGACTGTAACAAGAAAAACTCCAATTATACACTATCAAAAAACCTTCAAACTATGATTACAGATGGGCATCATAAAAATTTGTTGGAAGAGGTCAGAGGTCTTTAGAAACAGGTTAAAAAAATGCTTGACAGGAGTGACTTAAGCAGAGCAGATTTTGCCTTTGGCAGAAGATTAAATGACCTCTTGAGATACCTTCAAGCCCTGCTTTTCTAAGATTTAAAGAGCACCTAGAAAGTGGATAGAAAGGTATAAAGATAATTTCTAGAAAAGTAAATTAAAGGAAACTAAAGACATGGAATCTTTGTTAATAAGTAAAAAACAAACAAACAAACAAAAAGCCCCCACAGATGAAAAATCTAAGAGAGGTATAAGAGTTACCTCAACAGTTGTTTGTACTGTGATGATAAAGTGAGCTATACTGTATTACTAGAACAGACTTGAACAGAAGAAATACATTAGCATATGGAATGCAAAATTAATTAATCAGTCTCGAAAGATGTAGCATCTCAGAAGTAAAGTTTACTAGAATTGCTACCTCCAGCTAGGCTCTTAAGCCTCACGAAAAAGCTAGACTACTTCGATAAATCAAAAATACTGTAGCAGGATTGAAACAGACATTGAACTCTGTCTTGTCAAGAAAGGGGGCATGAGAGAGAGAGAGAGAGAGAGAGAAAGGAAGTGAACACAGTTCAATTAATCTGTTCTAAGGGACAACAGAGCAAAGACAATGGAAAAAAAAGTGCATACTTCGGCACAGCTACTGTATAGAAAACATGGTTTTCTAATTTGCATTGCAACAGTGAATTGTTTTACAATTTTCTCTTGAGATAAAAGTTCCATGGGGAGTTGTGGAGAATGCAGTCTAATTTATTTTAATGATCAGAACAGTCAATTAAGTGCCTGCACTTACAAGAGAAGGACTTTTTATGTCTGGTCATTTTCTTCATAAAGACTTCTCTAAACATTGGATGACTGCATTTGGGAAATGTGAGTTACCATTATTCTCTTAATGACTAGGAAATTCCATACAAGTATTGCTATTCCTCATCCTACAAAATAAGACTCATTTTTGAATCCTATGATTTTTACAAAATCTCTGTGTTTTATCCCAGATTTTGCAATCTAAATAATATAAACATATTCTCCTTAAGAAACTACTAGCTATAGTCTGTAGAAACAGGAAAACCTATTTCTGAAGATTAAAACAAAACAACAACAACAACAAAAGCCCAATAAACCAAACCAAAACAAATGTTAATTTTCATCCCAAATGTCTGGAATGGATCAATTTTTAAGATTTGTTCACATTTTTCCCCAAGTTTTAATGGAAAAATAGCATTCAGAATGGCAGTGTCCTTTAAATGGTGTTCAAAACACTGTCAAAGAAAATATAAAAATAATACAATTTTGGGAGAAAATAATGACAAATGGCTCTGTTGCGAACAATACTGAATTTGAGAAAGAGCTGTATATAAAGATTAATTTCAATCAATAAGATGCTGGCACTGATACTGACAGACAGTTACCTATCTCTTACCATGGCACCTGAGAAGATTTACCAAACCAACCCCTGAGACTCCTTACAGCGTACCTCTGGCAGGCATAGGAGCTGCAGGATTTAAAGTAGGCAGTCAAGAGAACCTGTGAGCCCTCAACTGCAACAGACTTCAACAGCATTAAATACCTACAAGCAGCTTTCCACTGGCAGAAATCACATCTAGTAAAAACTATTTTTGCAAATTCTAAATATTACTGATTGAGACTTTAAAATGTAGATTCCCTTTATGGGCATTTTCAAGACTACTTAGGTACCTTACTGGACAGTCCTTCCATTAGATCCTGAATTTTGTTACTGTGCTGTATAAGAGGAACTTGTGTTTTAGTACAGTAGAGGAAATCCTGCCTCATCAATCTCAGAAAACAGATGCTGCTGTAGAATATAAAACATAAGGAATATGCAGGTGCTACAGAGATGTCTCCCCCTTATTTTCTTTCTCGTGCCACTTGCCTTCACACTTTTTTTTGGTGATGCTTTGCTGTATCATGTCATATCCTACTTCTCCCTATAGCTCTCACCATAAGGTGTGTCTCAAGGTTCTGCCTGGTTTTTTTTTCTCTTATTCCTATTAATGTACCTCACTTTTGTATCTATTTCATCTGTTTCTTCACCATATAAGTAAAATCAGTAGCGGGATATATAAGTAGATATGTTAGTGAAAAAGAGACTAGAATTATCTTGTTCTCTTATTATCTGTTTTTGTCTTTCTTTATAAAGCAACCCTGCTTTTTATCTTGCTATATATTTTGTATTGTCCAATCCCATAGTGTCTCATGATGCCAGTATAATACATGTTAATTCAGAAAAATAGAAACCAAATACAAGATTCATCTAACTTCATCATAGTAATGTCAAAGCACTCACAACTGCCAATGCCAAAAAAAAATAGGATAAAACCTAATACCTTTTATATAAGATCATTTGCAATTTGGATCTCTAAATCATTCAGAGAATAGACTGTAGAATAGTCTATTCTATATATAGAATATGCAATAAAATATTATATCCTTCTAAAGTATTTATTATCTGTCTCTTGACTTAATTAGGTTGCACTAGAAAACTTGTGGCTAAATAATTTAAATTATCATAAATTACTAATGGAAATGGAACTAAAGCAATTGAAGACACTTAACCTTAATGCTATCTGGTCTACCTATAACTAAAACTTTGTTTTAACACTAACACAGATTTGAAACAGAGTCTCACCGTGCTTCTCTCTCTCATGACTCTTAAAAACAGTACCCCTTACAATGAAACAGAAATATCTGGGAAATTAACAGACTTTTGGCTGCAGATTTAAATATTCCTCTTTTCTAGATGGTGTATAAAAAGCTTTCTTTTGCACACTTCCTCGGTCTCTATTGCAGAATGCATTGCTTCAATGACAGGGGTATAGTTCTATTAAAATTAAGAGATATCTGTATTTTATAGATAGATACGTATTATATATTCCTATATAACACACACATACACACTATGTGTGTGTGTGTATATATATTTTTTTTGGGGGGGGGAGGTGGGGAAGAATATGATAGCTCATGTTTAGAATAAATTTCAAAACACATATGCAAGCGCCTTGAGTCTGTATGGCAAAAAAATGTGAGTTCTACATTTTTTTAGCATTGTGTCAAGTCCAAATACCTCTGTAATTTTCAACTAACACACACACACACACACACACACACATATATATATATATATATATATATGGATTATGTAATTAAAATATACTATATGAGGAAACTATTTCCTGCTGTAGGGAAGTGGTCCAACAGTTTTAAAAAGACTTCAAATATATAGCATAATTAATAAATTAAACATAAAGAAAAATTCCTTAAATTTCATTAAAGCATCTTCTAATACACACTAAATAGCAACTGACGTAGGAGCAATAATAAATCTAAACATAAACATGCCCATTACAAAGGCACTCAGTCTCCATAAAAGAAAAATTATGCTTTAGAAAATGGATGTTAATCATCAGTGAAATTTCACTCATTAACATTTACTCTGCAAAGAATAATAAATCAGGATTTTTTTTTTTTAAGGAGACCTTTAACTGAACTAAAATATTGCAAAGCAACACTTACATATTGCGCCAAGAATGAGGAGGGAATTTAATTTTTTTAAACAATACAATGATTTAATTTCTTTTTTTTAATTTCAGCATTCCTTATATGAAACATTATTCAACTATATTAACAGTAAGCTAATTAATTTTTAATTGGTCAGATTCTGGGTTGTCATACAATTTTAACTGCCTGAAGTCAATGGGATTCTCAGGGTAATACTATGTAGAAGAGAATTTGTTGCATATTTGGTCATAATTATTACAATTGTTTACAGGCAAATGTACTACTAATAAATAAAAATATAGAAAGATGACTGCTTTCATTGCCATTTAAATATGCTCATGAAAATTTAAAATTTTTATGAAAAAAATTAACAGAACCGAAATTCATGGTAGTAATTTTGTCAAGTCTCTTGGATGTTGCTAAAAAACGTACTTTATTTCATATGCACAAAGAAAACACAAACAGCAACTAGTTATGGTAGCATAGATGATGAACGTCTAGTCATAAATCAGGTACAATCTTGCTGTAAGAAGTTTATAATGTAGTCTCTGTGCTGGCAGACCAACTTGAAATGGCAAAGAAATTAAAGTTAGGAAAGAAACATAGATAACGAAGGCGTATTTACATGGACCACATCCTTTAACAAAAGCCAACTACTGTATCAAATATGGTACAAAAGGGTGTATTCCAAAAGAAATGAAGGGGGACTGGGCTCCATTTGGGCAGACAAAGAGCAAGGGGAGCACAATGAAAGCTAAGATGAAAAGGGGAAAGTAGCTCACTAAATGGAAGAAGGATTTCTGAAAAAGAGCTTTTGTTTCAGTTTCAACTGGAAGTCATAATGGAAAATAGAGTCTATTAATTGTAGAAAAGGAGTAACAAGAAAGCTTTGGAAATGACAGTACATTACAGATTTTGTACCACTAAAATATAGTAAAAATAGCTGAACCAATAAATTAAACCTATTGTGCTAAAAAGCTTTATCAGTATCCTAATGTTTAGTAGTTACATGAAATATCAGAAGAGTAAATGGTACATGAAGTTATGTACTGTTGGGGGGAAAAAAAGCAAAAACTATTTAAGAATAGTGGATCTGCTTGCAGTGCCTAGGAAATTTCTGGAATAATGAAATCTTTCGAAGATTAACCTAGGCACAAGTAAAATTATTAAATTATATTGATTTATATTGAAAAAATTATGCAAAACTAAGTAAATTTCCTTCTCAAGAAAATTCTTAGAAAAATAAATTTAGAGAGGCTTAAAACTGGATGTTGGTGATGCATGTAAAACAATCTTCTCCATGGTACTACATAAGATCAAAATCAGAATCATATGGCATAATGTTATCATGTTCCAGATCTGTCACAGAAATATGAATGCAATAAAGAATGGTCTGAAAACATAGCAGGCTGAAATACACACAGATTAGGGACTAAACATTTGCTTTCTAGCTAAAAAATATGTAGTTCACGAAGCTCCTGTTGAACAGATCTGTGCCCACTTTAATCTTTGCTAGCAGACTCTTTGGTTCTTTCCAAGTCAAAGGCGCACACACTACAATAGCTAAATTCCTGTAGAATTTCAAGCTGAAAGTGGTTACAGCTTCCTAGAAGAAAATAAAGCCCAATGTTGAAGAAAGGTCTGAAAAGCAATAAAAGAACCTTCTGTAAGTAAGCATACTCCTGTTGCAATCATATCTAAAAATATGTGGATCAGCACGTGCGTTTTTTATCACTAACACATATCCAAAATATTTGGAGTCAAAAAGTTGGTTTGATTCCACTACAAACTTACATCAGATTAGACTCTTTTTATTAAATGCACAGTATAGGTGCTATGTCTTTGCTATATAACATATTCTTTTGAGCATTTTCTTTAATCTCTACAATGACAATATGTTAAGCTTTGGCCAAGTGAAGAAGCCTAGGCGCCTCAAGTGGGATGAGTTGAAGTATGTGCATTTTAGTTCTAGAACTTCTGTTAAAATATCCTGAGATGCCACAAGTACACAAAACCGCCAAAATGCTACTGAATGCAAATATGTGGTGTGCATTTTCTTTTTTAAAACCTAGAACATACCCTGTCCTGAAAATGTTTATTAACTGCAGAATTTAGGTCACTCTTTAAAGACTTGAAACTAATGAACTGGTCAAAACAGAAGATATAAAAAATCTTGTGGTGTGCCACAAAGTGTTTCCACCTGTCCATTCCCACACCTCTTCCTCATATAATTTACAAAAAGCCTAGTGCGATAATTATAAAGAAAGCAGCACTGTATTTCGGGAAAAAAAAATGTGCTTTGTAAAAGTAACCTAAGCACATAAGGAGGCCTGACATCAGAAATGCACACTGAGCAAGGTGTGCTCTCCACAAGACTAGAGAAGTCCTCTCTGGATGAAGATACTTTTTCTCACTCATAAATTAAACAAGAATATTTCTATATACACATGAGGCAGCCTCAGAAGAAAACAAAAGACAAAACATTAAAACAAAACCAAGGAGATTTCATGTGCTTTACACAGTAGTCTCTTGGGAGTATTTTCAGGCCTTAGACTCAGTTTATTTCTGCATCTGGAACACCTAAATTTTCCTAGCAGTAAGTAGTACTATCTAGAGAAGATATCCATATCTTTCTGTCCTTTTAATGTTTTCTCATAAAAATATTCATATATAACTAAATGTAATGGTAAACTTTATAACCTGTTGTGTATCAAAGGTCATCCCTGCTAATATAAAGTCCAGGAAATGGCTAAATGCAATTTGAACAATATTAACTAAATTTTTTTTGGGAAAAAAAAAATGTTGAAATTTGATTTAATGAGTACTCTTGGAGGGATTTTTATTCTTTGAAATAATATTCTTCCAGGATGTGACTTTAGGTGGAGCTGGATCTGTGGACTGAAATCTGTCAGTTTTAATGTGCTGATAAGCAAATTCCGGTCCATCTGCTTTCCATTTCACTAGCTGCATTTTCAAAGTTGCAGTGACATAGGCTGTTCCACTGTAGTTGCTATCTCTTGCTTTCTGGCCAGAAATTAATTTTCATTGTATCAACTGTTATGGTTTCTAGGGAAAACCTGACTTCGATCTTCTCAATGGCTGAAGCAAAAGCAGATCTCAGTTAGCAAAATTAACAACAAAAACCCACGGTGGAACACCAGCAAAAAGTTTATATGGTAAGCTTTTTTGGTAGCAAAGCCAGACCTCAGGAAAAAATGAGTTGTCAGAATTTTGATGTTACCCAGTACTCAGGTTCTGTGAAGTAGCAGAAATGGGGTTAAAAAAAAAAAAAAAAAAAGGCATTACAAATGACTATCGCTTACTGACTATAAGTGGATTATTTTGAAATGAAATTTTTCTTTCACTTTCAATCATTTACATCAGTTTAGACCTACAGCTATTTTTGTGTCTACAATGGAAATACCATGAGTCTTCTTGCATAATAACACCTAATTCCAAATGCATCTAAATATATATTAAAAAAAAAACCAACAAAACCTAGCAAATGAAGAAATGAGGTATAGTAGTGTGAAAAGGAAATTAGAATTTATTTGTTTACAGAAAAGCCCAAATGGCTTCATTTTACATAAGCATGTTCTATAACCCTTTCCTATTTTGTAAGTCTCCAGTTGCGTCAATGCACAGGGTAACAAACACCTCCAGTTGCTTCTTTTGTTGTGAATTTCAATTTAAGTGAGTATTAAGTATTCCTCCATAAGAATTAATGTGATATGAATCTACTTTAGAACTCTTCATTTCCCTTTTGTTGCTGTTCTTGCTCTTTCTGTGGTCTTCTTCGTGGTGTAAATTCTGTGACACTGAATCTTGAACTTGAAATGCAGAGCTGGAGTGAATATCTTCCTTCATCCCACTCCTCAGTCCCTTCCTTCTTCCATGCATTTTTACCTCATAATGGCTAATTCAAATTCAACTCCCCTTTCAGTCAATCTCAGTGAGAAAAAGTACCATCACTATAAGGACTTGTTTTTACTTCAAGGAAATGTAAATGTGGTCATTAGCTTAGTATATAATAGAAACGGGCAGACAGCAGAAGGGGGAAACATCACTGTCCTGCTGTTAGCCAGAGCACATAATAAAGCTAAGATTCCTCTTCCCATGCTTGCATGTAATGAGAGAAGACAAAAGATTAGAATACTTGGGGCACTGCCTGTTGTGTGTATCTTTTCTCTCTTAGGCAGAGAGACAAATTGTCTGTTTGGTGCCCAAAGCCCAAAAAAGTGGACTTTAAAACAGGACCAGTGTGAAACCTAAATGTATGCCTCATGGCAAGCCTCTGATTGATCTTATTTGCAGCCGAGAGATGTTTAATGTTCTTAAATTGCATATGAACTCTTGCTAATAGATTTGCTCCTTCTATTACAATTTTATCCTTACAAACAGCAACTGTTTAGAACAACACCATGAGAATAAGCTTTTGATTGCTCTTTTGGAACAACTTTCACACATGACTTATCAAACGAAAATAAAATTTCTAGTATAAACAACTTTTTAAAATGTCATTGAAACGTCTTAGATAAATACAGTGATAGTGTAGACTTCAGTAATTTCAAAAAAATCCAGGCCATCTTCTCACTACGACATCATGCATATTTCTGAAGCAGCAGGAAAAAAGGAAACTATTGCCTGAGGAAGTAAAACTGAGTCACTTTTCACACAGGTATGCTATTTCATGACTGTCAGGTGAAAACTCTTCAGGATTAGTGCTTTGTAATTCTCATATGGATGATGCTTTAGAACTTCAAAGTGTAGTAGAACATTTCAAATTTTCTTCAGCCCATGAGGAAAAACCTTTTCAATGAAAGTTGCTGTTAAGTGAAATTTTGAATTTAATACCATACAACTGTTACACACAATGTGTACCGTTATCTTGGTAATGTGAGTTTGTTTCAGTGTAATAAACTGTCTTGTCTTAGAGCTGAAAATTACAAAATGTTATCCCTCACATCTCTTACAATTTCATGAGAAAGCTTTACTAAGCTATTCTTAGTTTAAAACCAGTATTTACTTATGTATAACTATATCCTCTTTTACCAATAAACAGAGAGATATCCTTGCTTAAAAAGATAAGTAATCCGAGAGTCTTATGAAGAAAATTACATTAAAATCAATATATAGTTCCCGAAGAAGAGACTTAAGCAGTTTAAATTTGAATTCTAATAGTGGCAAGTCACGAATATAGAATTTGCCTCTCTAAAAAATAATCTGTTTGCTATAAAACCATCCCTAGTTATCTAATACTTCAAGATACAGTGCATTAGCACCCTCTCTGAATCTGTGTGAAGCTGGCTCCCTTTGGCAACTAAAAGAGCTCTTTGAACCATAGAACAGATGTAATGAAAATTGGTTCCATTAAATGCATCTGGCAAATTACAAGCTGAAAAATTAATGCACCATACCAAGACTCTGGGGGTTATAATGCATCAAGGTGGGGTTGCCGGATGCTAACAGTTTTTCTTACTCCCCTTTTACATCAAAATATAAAGTACAGTATCTTATAAATGTGCACTAAACTAGGAACTGAAACTGTAACTACAACACAAACACTAAAAGTAGGCCAATAAAAACCATGAGATTGGAAGCAACCTCCACTCCTACCCTCCAAATGTGCACAACACAGCAAGGAAAATACTAAGGACATATAATCTTACATGGGCAATGTAATAGAAGAAAAACCGATGAAGGACTAGAAATCCAATCATACAACCTCTAGCTCTAAATTTTCTGTAAGCTGTAGATTTCTGGAAGCTGAGAAAAGCAGTTCTGTTCTTTTCCTCTTTTTCTAAATATCTGTGGATGAGTGCAATAAGAACAGATTTGTTTGATAGTTACCATGAATAGACTATCCTGACTTTGTTCAAAACCTGAATGAGCATAAATTAAAGTGTGGGTGTTCTAAGTTGTTGTTGTTTTTGCAAAATACTTGAAAGAAATACTGCTTTAAGAATAGAAAAACATTCAGGCACCCAATAAATTTTCCTTTGTATATGAATATGTTCAAGTAGACTTAGGAAACATCCTGAGAAACCTGTGGTACAGAGATTGCAACAGAGGGGACTACTGAAAGGAAAAATGACTTTAGGTACATACATGTCATATGCACACGGCAGTAAAAATCTGCAAAATTGGTTCTGCTATAGTCTGAAGCATCTATCAGTCTACCAGTACTGATATTTCCTGATGATTCCAGCCTGCTTCAGGATTATTGCTGAATTTCAATGCAATGAAGTTTAAATATTTTTAAATAGTACCTTACTGCAATTGGTACATCTGCATGTCTATGTTTGTCAGATACTGCATTATTGTATGAGCATGATAAAGAGTAAAAATGCCTCCGAAACTAAAGGTTAGTAAAAATGAAAGCCAAAGGAACCAAACTGCTATGTGACTTTCAAATGTTAGTACATGAAAGCCAGAGTGTAAAATGATGATGTTAGGTGTAATCAGACTGAAATACCCCTTACCCAGAAGCACACTAAGAATTCTCACGGTTTGTGGACTTCTGCAGTCCATTTGATATCCTGATTTCTTGGTGAGTTTTGTTCTTCAGTCTGCCTTTGAACACAGGTACTTATTTGCTCGTGTTCATAAACTGGTACTTTTATTTCAAAGAATTTTCAGTGTGTCATTGGTTTGCTTGATGGTTTCTGTCTTTTCAAATAAAGGATGCTGTATTTCAAACAATTCAGATATTGCATCTGCCATGCCTGGGAAATACCTGGCCTTGAAGTTTGGCAAAAGAAATATTTTTGTAAATCATCTAACTGTTTTGTTTTTGTTTGTTTATTTGTTTGCTTGTTGTTTGTTGTTTTTTTTTTTCCACTTCCTTTCTTGATTCTTAATGCAATTCTTTATGGTTTTTCTAACTCTGACTTTATTATTTGGAATTCATATTCTTTTTAGGCTGCCTCATCTTTTTTTCCTTCCAGAGGTCATAAAGCCTTTTAAACACCAATATATATCTGCTGTTGCAAATGGTCATCTAGTCAAACAATCTGAATTCACTGCCTTGACAAATGGTGAATTCCTTTAAACGACAAATTTTTGGAATATAATACCTCATAATGTGCTAACAATTTTCCCCTGGAGGCCATCATATCCAGTTTCAGTCATATTGAATTACAGGTATTAATCAAAAATACTTCATCAGGCATACTTGCTGAAGTACAGATAGGTAAGAAATATATGGGTCAGTAGAGGGAGACATTTAAAAGCTACAAGCGTTCACTTTAGCGTGAAGTTTAACCTGTTAAGTCAAATTCATACATGAAGTACAAAAGGTGAGTAAGTTTGGCAAACTAACTTTTGTGTCTTCAAAAGCAGGCTATTTTCTGAACGAATTAGAGGTGAACATGCACTTTAGCAAGAGAAAAGGGAAATGAGCAAAGTGGATTCAAGCTGAAGCATTCCTCAAGTGGCTGTATTCCAAATAAGAGAGTCCTTACTCTCAGTTTGTAACTTGAGATAAAAAAATGTGCACAAAGACTAAATTCCTGGCAACTGAATCAGGAGGGCACATCCAGCAAGTGTCTCCACAGACATGAGGACAGAAGACTCTCCAATTTACTATTCAGACAACTAGATTAATGAGTTTTATCTATCTTATCTATCTATTTTGCAAAAATATTTTAATTGCATAAGCCATTTGGATCACCGTAAATTAACATACCATACATTTTGAATTTTGATTTGAAGGTAATGACACTTATCCAAGGTTATCATAAACTTATCATAAACACAAAGTTACAGTATCCTTTTGCAATAGACTGGATCCCAAATATTCATACCAAATTTTTCAGATGACATGGAAGCAGCATAACGCTGTTTCAATCTGTGCAATGAAGGATGTACCCACAATCTAACTCAACATTACCAAGTCAAGAGCACTGGGCAAAGAGTATTCATTCATATAAATGAAGTAAATGTCTACAAATGTGCCTGCTTCTCCCTTACTGCCTTATGCTGACCATCAAAATCACGGAATGGCTGCGGTTGGAAGGGACGACTGAAGATCACCTTGTCCTAGTCCCCGGCTCAACACAAGGCATGACAGTCCAGTGCACGCAGAGACCATAGACATCATTCAAATAAACTCATAATGAACTGTGATTTGAGAAGAGGGGTGTACCAAAGAGAATGTGGGTCATAAATAGTATTGAAGTAGTGTTTTAGCAGAGATTGTTAAAAGAACAGCTTCCATTGCATGATAATTTAGGTTATAATAATTAATGAAATCCAAACTCTCTGTGACTTTTATTCAGTCTGAATGGGGTTGATAACAGAGAATATGCAATAAATGAAACTTCTTGAAAATGCCCCCTGGGGTTTTTTATTTGAAAAGATAAGGAAATTAAAACTTACTTAATTAATTAAAAGGGAATGAATGTTCAAAAATGCCCAAGACAAACCTGCAGCATTTGTTGGAAAGCATAAACTCACTCTAGATTTGCAGTGTAGCTGTTTTTTTTTTTCTGCTAAATTTCAGACTTCTAGCGAAAATCCAGCAAATCAGTAAATTCTGTTCATACTGCTTAATAATAGTAATTAAAACCAGCTATGAATAATAATAATAAAAAAATCTACATTTCTAAAGAAAGCTATGACTCTAACATGTTATTGCGCATCTGATTTTTGATACAGTTATGGTTAATATTTGCATTCTTTCTTTCATAAGATTCAAACTGGATGGAAAGAAATAATTCATTTGCATTCTCTTAACTGCTGTCTCTGACTACAACACCCCCCTGCCAAAAAAAACCCCCAAAACAACAACAAAAAAATTCCAGATAGTTTTTAGAGACTGACCTCATTCCCTTCTCTAATACCACTCAAAATTAGCTTCACTGGTAACAGTAAAAGATTTAAGCAAATTCTTCTAAAAGAATTCATGCATACTTGAGTATTTTACTAAGAATATAAAATTATGTGACTCCCTCAACCCTCATATTTTTAAAAAAATTAACTTGACAATAAAAAAACTTTTTCATATTTTGCTAAATGTATGAAATCATAATGTCCTTTGATATGCTTAGAAAAATCCAGTCCATAGCATTTCCTGATTCCTAAGTGAAAAAGAAAGTTGATTCAACAATTCTTCCATAAAAATAATTTAGACAATTAAAATGTTTTCTGGCAAAAAAAGTAAATTTAAAATAACCAGTAAGTTTATTTATGTTTTGAGTGGATGCAAATTACAGTCATATACAAGCAGACACAAGAATATAGGGCAACACTTTAGAAACCATGCACAGGTGTTACAGAAAACTGTAGAGAGCAGGGACATAAAACCAAACTAAAATAAAATGAAAGTAAGAAAAACCCCACTGCTTTTAGCAAGATAAAACTTATTCTTTGGTTCAGAAGTGCACTGCAGTCCTTTTCAGTTGTTTAAGCCATAAATTAGTTTGAAGAAATAATAATGCATAAACAATGATAAAATTTTCTAAAATGTAATACCAAAAGGGAACAAAGTACATGTTTTCTAGTGGTTCTATAAATGGTCTATAAATCAACCGCTCCTTCTCAAAAACCAAGTCAATAGGAAGTACTGAATTCTGAAATGCATCCACTGTCACTAAATCTGCACACTATTTTTTGAGTAAATGACACTGACATTCTCTTTACAGAATCAATAGGCCTACTGATAACTGTTTGATGGGAAATTAACGATCTTGTAATAAAAATTTCTAGAACCAAGGTTTATTTACAGATAGCATATATATAAGTATAGTAAGATAGTACGTATGATGAGTTTTAGGAGTTACTTGCTATATTTTGTCATTTAGTTCCTATATTCATGTTCTTTAATGCCATTAATATATATTTATGCATCCAAAATTTGAAGGGATGATGAAATAAACTCAATGGGGTACCACTACTGCTACAACCACACCAAATAAAGGTTATAAAAAAAGTCCGATTTCGTTGTCTTCCTGTCAAACCTAATCAATCAACCTAACAATTCTGTTCTTCATTTTCATGTAACCCTCTGAACATGAATGCTGGGGAAGAATGGTAAAATAGTAATAATAGCAGGGTTGTTCAATAAGTAGCAACTAGGTATTGCATGAGGCAGTAAATACTTCCTTCAAGGCCATTCATTATATTTCTTACAGGTTTTGTCATAACAAAATGAATCACAGAACTCTCAAAGATGAAAATAAAAAGTTTCATGAACTGCATTTGCTGTGATTTGTATTGCATCATCTTTCACCATTACTTTTTGTACTGGGTCGTCTTTCTGCCATTATAATGAGAACTAGGAATTAAGATGGAACTTACGTAGAACACAGAAACCACTCTGGATGTTGGGAATTTCAGTGCAGGTACAGTGCAAGACAATTTTTGAGAAACAAAATCAAAGTCTATTCCTTGGGCAGACAGAAAGACAAATTATTTCCTCTGAACCTATGGATCACATAGAGAGCTGCTTTACATCTGCCTCAGCAGACAAAAAGCAGTTCTTCTCTTAAGGGGACAGTGGGAATATATGCAAAGCAGTGGATAATGTGTTTTGTTTTAAGCCAATCCCTTGACTTTACCACTATTGAAATTCCAAATAAAAGTGCTTATATATCTGTAGGAGATTGGAAAGATTTAATTTAGCAGTTTCATTTTGCATTGCTCCATTTCCTTTCTTTCAGTTCATAAACCAACTTGAGGACCAGAATTATTTTAGCAAGGTTAAAACACTCAAATGATATAAATAATAAATAACTGATTAATGGATTACTGTGATCTTTCCTCCCTTCAGATAAGACTTTTGTGCTAAACCAGAGCACATTACTGAAAATTATGATGGCCCATCAATTCCAGTTGTCACCTTGCTTCAGGCAGTGATCTTTAACTGGCATCACCTAAGATAAAAGCCTAACATATACTGCTGTACCATGATAATGGAACAGTCTCCAGAGACAATTATTTAAAAAAATGATCAATACATCTCCCATGGTTTTCGCAAAAACAATCTTACACAAATCTAAATATTTATCTTTAATTCTTGCTGAATTACTTCTGTTTTTACCTCATGGATGGGGGCAGAAGCCTATTAGTACATGCTTAACACTAAAAATTTCCTCAGATATTTAATTTATGAGTGTTTTATTCTTTTCAGTACTACAGGTAAGTTAGAAAAATTATTGAATATATTCAAATTCTAATGATGTGGCCATTAATTTTACATTCTCAGTAATGGTTCTGGCATTGGTCAAAAGCAGTACATTTTTTCTGAGTATATACTTTTGGGGGAAAAAAGCCACAAAGTGACTAGAAAAGACAATTCAGAATTTTAATTAAAACCAATACCAGTGAATAAAAGGAAATATATATATATATTAATATGTTTTCCAGTGGTATCATCTCTATTTTTGAAATTTTTATTGAAAACTTATAGTTTTCTTTAAACAACTAATCAAATCTTGCTTGACAGGAATTCTCTCCACAAGAACAGACAGTGCTATTGAAAATTTTCTGTTCTTTTCTTTGTCTATTTTTTCTTATAATATTTTACATATTCATATGTAAAATAAGAAGTATAATGTTTACATTTAAAAAAAAGATCTATGCCTTTATGACCATTCTGGGTTTTTTGAAAGCTACCATTTCAAACAGGATTGCATTGCAATGTAGACTGATTATGTTTTAATCGTTGATGGCCTTCCGAAATATACAAACAGTAGGATAGCAATAAAGACACTCACTTCATGAACAATAATGTAATCATTAATGAACTGATTTACAGAAATGCGATACATTTAAAAACACACATGAGAGCTACTGGGGAAAAGACAAGCTTTTTAAAAGGAATACTGAATGACAGAAGACAAGCTGGACAGATAATGACCACAAGAAATTACCTTGAATTAAATGACAGAAAATAAAGGTAGAGTGAGTGATTTAGATTTCAGGGAGAAGATTTATGACAGTGTTGGGGTATAGTATCTGAACAGAGAAAAGGAAAACCAAGAGTGTAGGGGAAAGAAGGCTCTCATTAGAGATGTGTTCCTACATTTCCCATTTTTAAATATTATTTTATCTTTAAATGACGCTTTATAATCATATTTGTTACGAATCCAGTAAAAAGACTAGATTCAGCAGCCTTCAGAGGACAAGCAGCCTCACAATAAGGAGAAAGGAGAGGAAACCCAAATGAAATATTGATTACCAGACGTTTAGGAGAATGGTAGAAGAGAGTAAAATAGTTTTCAACTCCACACTATCTGGTGCCAGGTATGAAAAAAATGGACAATGAGAAGACGCTTTTTCCTTAGGGGAGTAAACAAAACTGGCATTTAAAGCGGCCAAAGAAGCTCTTTAGTAATTTTTATCCTTATCTTTCCATCAGAGAAGTGGGTTGGGAAACAAGTAGAGGCGGAGAGGAGGAAAAATTATCTTGAGCAAAGCATCCAAGCTTAAGTCAATAAGACATTTGAGGTTAATCAAAGTTAAAGAACAATGGCCAGGAGAAATTTTAATCTTTTTGCGTCTGTCACCTAACAGACTACAGAACAGCAATAGACTTAGCAAATGTCTGAATCTAAGATACACTCCTGTGAAATCCAGAAGTAACCAGAGCAGCCTCATGTGCTCCTGCAGACTTAAGATCACAAGGATGTGGATGAGAGTAAGGGTTTTACAGCAATCCAGGAACCCTTGACAGGTGGGAAATTTGCTTGTTAGGAAGTACATACCTAAATTCCTATGGTTCACAGAAAATTCATGGCATACCTATAGTTAGTAATAAAATGTAGTATTCATATAAGGAAAAAGATATTCAAAGTTTTCAGCATTTTTACTTGAACTTGAGAATGCAAAAAATTAACTAATGAGCTAAAAACATCACTAGAAAAAAATCTAGCTTTTGTAACTATGGTCCTAATTAAAATAGATTACTAAAACAAGCTGCAAAACCATTGCTTTATTATGCCTTATTTCAGGCACAAAATGTTTTCCTTCATCAAACAAAAGAAACATTAGGACACAAACCAGGGAAAAAATGACCCCAAAAAGTGACAGGGAGCAACTGCAGACCACTGCCAATGTCATAAATCCACTCCCAAAAGGCAAGCAATGTTTACTTGGTTGGTCTAATAGACAGAATCACTAACTATGCACACGTGCACAAAGGGAGAGGAGGAAGTCAGTCACACAGAACATAACAATCCATTGGGACACAAGGTCACATCAAGTAGTGTAACAACAACAACAAAAATCACTCCAATCAGGTTGTTTTGAAGTGAAATAGCTTATGCCCTAGTGAAGCCCAGTCAGTTTCACAACAGTGGCCAAGTAACTAATTCAAGAAAATGTAATGAAAAATTATAGTTCCAAATTTCTTTTTTCCTCCTCATTGCTGCTACTTAGTGATTATTCTCTGCTGTTGAACAAACATGGCAATGGACCAAAATAAATGGGAATGCCACTCACTGCTGTCCTCATATATACTAAACACTTGTATACATTAACACGGAACTGGAAGATATATTACATTATGACATTTCTTGATTTTCATTTATGTTAAATATTCTTCTCTCATTTATTCCTGCATTGCTTTAAAAATTATGTAATGCTATTGTATTAATACACATACATTTTCCATGTAGTCATAGAAAGGCAAAATACAAGGCAAAAAGTCAAATTATATAAAATGTAACTGCAGATTTGTAAGAACAAAGTACTAAAATGAATAAAAAACTCCTCCTCCTAAGACAAATTATGTAGAGTAACATTTTGGCATGAGACAAGTCCGTGAAATAAAGGATTTCTATATATATGACTCACAGAACATTAAGAGTAACAACAGAAGGATTTTTTTTTTTAAATATTCTGTGTATATTTGCAAAGATTTCTACAGAAAATTTAAAGGAATTAACATTTTTTTAAAGCTCCTTTGTTTCTATTCTTTATCTGTAAACACTCCTCAATTCCACTTTGTACAAAACCAGAAATTCTCTTGAATATATTTTTATACATATATCCATATGTGCGTGCATGTACATGGGTATGTGATTTGTCATACCCTGTGGAACAAATGAGGGAGATGCAGCTGTTGAAAGGGAATTTAATGGAAAAAGCAGGAATTGTGGAGACTAGTCTATAGTCCTTTAAGACACAGAATGAGACAGATAAGATATTGTGTTGGTAATTTAGTTCAGTTTAGTGGAAGTCAGAAAAACAGCGCAACATTATCACTAACAGAATATCACCACAATTTAAAAAAAAAAAAAATTATGCCAAAAAGAAAGTACAAGACAATTAAGGGATGTAAATTCTTGTAATTAGAACTTATGGGCTACTTAAATCCAATACAAATGGAAACAGGAAAGAAAAACATAATGCTAATAAACTGCATTTAAGTAGGAGTAATTGAAACTTCTTGGTAGATGAGCAATAAGTGACAGTCATTTCACTCATCCTGCAAGTTAGTGTGGCCCAGGAAATGGTAGTCCTCATGGGGAGGGCTGAGGGTTTTCTTTATGGAAAGAACACTGCTGCTCTGTGCACTTGGGCTATCAATTCTTTTATCTCTTATTAGTAGAGGGGTCTGGGTTTCTCTCTTTTCTGATGCCTGTATAATACACAAAACCAGAAAAATGCTCATACCATTATGAAACTGGATTGCTCTTTGCATCTGAAAGAAGTCTTGGAAATCTTTAATCACCTGATTGATTTAGCAACTTATTCTCACTTCTTGCTCTCTTTATTCCCCTGTAAGTCAGGGAGGTACAGATTGTTTCTAGGTGCCTGTATGATCTACATGAGACTTGTGATAAATCAGTGCTTTAGGATTTAATAAAACATTATAGAAAAGCAGGCTTAGTTGCTAGAACAACAATATAAAATTAATGGTTTATGAATTTGTGAAAGTGCATCTGTTTTGTAGATACTATTTTAGGAGGTGTATCACTTAACAGAAATTGCAGAACCACTATTTTGGACACAGAGTTGAAGGTCTAAATGCTGAAAGGAACTGGCAATTTCATTCCTGGACAAAAGAACTTTCTACCATCACGAGGGCTGAAATTCTCCATACAAACACACTTTCTTGAATCATACAATTCCCCTTGACTTTTAAAATTCTTCTTGTTTTCCTATCTGTCAAAAGGCTTTGTAAGAAAAGTGTTACTAACCACATTGATGAACAGCTATGAATATCTCTGATGAAGACCAGATAAACCTTGACAGAAAGATCTTTTTGTAGATAAGAACATTCCTACCATTCTCTTTTGTGGGAACAATGTGCGTTATGATTATGTTGGGAAACCTGAATTTTTATGCGTATCAGAATAACTCTGACCTCTGTAATCACACATATAAAGTTTAAAGCCACACCACACACAGCACAAAATTGTTTTAAATTTAAATTTCAAACTGGTTACAAGAACTATCTTGTCATACCAGTGGAAAAATTCGGGAAGTTACTTAGGAATGGATAAACTGTCTGGTACAGCTTGTATGGTAACCAACAACGTACGGATTTAATGAGATGAAAGGTTTGAAAGGGTTATTTGCAAACTGTCTAATAATAAGTAATTTTAGATGTCTCAAGGCCAGTCATAGGGAGAATGCAGTTTATAGTTTTATAATCTTTGTGACATGGTGCCCTCCAGCAAGCACAGAATGGGTCCTATTTCAGTTGTTTTAAAAGACCTGCATGTATCAGAATAAAGTTGGTCTCAGCATGTTAAAACAGCATGAAATACATTCCCTTGCAAATTGTTTACAGAAAAAAATGTGTTTATGGAAATGTATTACTGATTAAAATTACCAAAGGTAAAAGACTCTCTCTGAGTCTTTTAATTGTATTTCTTCCTAGAGAGTGGATAGTAAGGATGCTAAACTCCCACAATGAAAAAAAAAGTTCTTTTTCTTTGAACTACTATTTTCCCTAACTATTTTGAAAATTTTAGTTTTTAAAAAACTAGCAGCTCCCTTGAACAAAATCAAACTCTGCTCCTGGAATTTTGGTCTCATTAACAGGCACAGAACTTCTGTAGGTTGAAAACAGAGCCTGTCAGAATTTTCTCTTGAAAAACATATTTGTAAAACAGCTAATTTGATTCTGAATATGATTGTGTTTGCTCTCTATTGAGTCTGAACACAGAAACTCAAGTAGTGAAATCAATAAACCAGAATTTAAGGAAAAGTCATAAAGAAAGTAAATTGAGACCTCAAATATATTCCTATTCCAGTCAGTCAAAAAGTTGTCAATTATGTAAAAGAAGTGGTTTTGCTTGAAATATGAACTTTACACTGAAAGTGAAATACCTTACTTAATTTGTAAATTTCTTCTTTTCTTAATTTAAGCACTCATAAAACCAAGTAGCTAATCTAACACAATTACTCAGAAGTCCAAAGATTCAGATTCGAATAGTGTAACTAGTCCCATTACTTTTCTGGATTTCATCTGGGAACTGAAACACAGGGTTATTAACTGTATGTTACACACTCCATGTTTCTTTTATATTTTAATCTACAGTGTTATCAAAGCAATAGCAGAAGGAGCTTTGCAACAGGTTGTCTTTAGAGTTTAGCTGAAAACAAGGCAAGCTATGAAAAGGGGGTTTGTGGTGGTGCAAGAATTGTTTTATCAAGTTCTTAAGTAATTTTTTAAGTTTTATAAGAAGTTTTATGTTATGGTTCATTCCACTGTGCCCCCATTTTCTGTAATGGTTCCTCCCCTATGAGTTTTCTGTATAGCAAGTTGTTTTATGTCAATCATCCCACCCCCCCACCTATCCTTGCCAATCCCCTCTCCCCCTGGCTCTGGGGCATCCTGTCTGTCACTTTGGGACCCCTCCCCACACTAGGGAAATTCCCAGGAGAGGTGTCGAGTGATAGGCTGATGCTCGGGAAATCCCCTTTCCCCACCCTGTGAGTGGTCCTATGTTTACAAGTGGACACCCCCTGTGATCCCCCCGAATTCCCTGATTTGCTGACCTGTTGTTACCACCCCTGAATCCTCCCCCATTTATAAGTTCGGGGAGAGAAATTCAAAGGGGCTCTCTCTGGGCAGTTTGAAGAGTGGCGGAGCTCCCGCCACGCTGACTTTAATAAACCATCATTAAACCTGCCTAGCAGAGAGTCGACCTTTTGTCCACCGCCGCAGTCACGACGCAATCAAGGCCAGCTGCCGGTGGGGAGCCGAGACCCACAGGAAGAGGTTGTCGGCTTGCAACCCTGACCGAAACGCTTTGGCCGCTGTGCAGATCTGAGCCAGCCAGGGGCCAGCACCTGCCTGGCGTGGAAGGACACAGCCACAGGGGTTTATGTTCCGAGTCACAACGCCATAACATTGCAAAGTTCTTTTTGTATGTTTTCATACCTTCTACAGTTCAGTCTTATCACAGAAGAGAAACATGAAAGACCTTACTGCAAAAACCTTCTGAGTAAAAATAGTATAAAAACATTAACAAAATTACTCACATTGAACTGACTGAACTATGATCTTTTGTAATTAGAAATATTTTTAAATGAAATATGTATTTCCCTCAAAATAAACATTCTTTACTCAATCAGGTTTCACCCAGATATTAAAACTTTGGAAAGATCTGTTTCAAATTATTTTCACTTAGTTTTCAATTGGAGGAAAAAAATAGCCACAAAAGTTTTTTTCCCAACTGTATGCACAGGCTGTCTTCTAAAGCTGTTTGTATTCTTCACACTTAGCTTTTCTTAACTGTCTGAATCTTCTATGGAGAACAAGACTGGGTATGGGGAGGTTATACAATGTGATTGTTAAAGAGAATAAAGGTTCTGCTCTAATATAAATAAATAAATAAATAATGCTGCCAGTCAGAATTCCTTAGCATCTTCTGACACACACAGAATCTCTCATCTGAGTTTGGAGGAACATTATTGCAAACTGAAGCTAATTGATACATCTTACATTCTCAGTACTAAGACATTTACAAGTAAACTACTAAATATACAAGATTACAAGTTCGCTGAATCAGAAGAACCTCAGCTTTTGGTATGATTAAGTTTTAATTGTATTTTTCCTTAGGGATCACTAGTAGCTAATAAGCTCATGAAAATAGGACTTTAAATAGCGGGAGTAGTAAAAGTCACTCCATGCACCATATTTTGATATGCTTGGCTGCCTAAGGCAACCTACTGCCTGCAGTTTCAAGAATTTGGTTTTCAACAAAAAATCTATTAAAAAAACCTTAAGATTTTTTTTATTTTTTAAAGGACAGCTGGCTTGGTACATCATGTACCTTTTGTGAATCTCAGAGATGCTAGTACCATATCTTCTTATTTTTACTGTGGTTTATTTGTTAGAAACACTTCGTGACTTACAAATTCTGAATCACACACTTCTCAAATTTAATTATATGCATCTCACTCTGATAACAGTTATTGCAGTGATAGCAGTGAATAGGGATTGCAGCCATAAGAATTAAAATAAATTCTAACCTTATCAATACTCTTTGCTTCATTTTTTGAAACTCTTTGGTCTTTCTGCTAATAAGCACAAATTTGTTCCCACCTTTTCCTCAACCATATCAGGCAACTGTAGAATGTGTTTCTTCCAGAATAATGAGCAAGGGGAGCTCCTATACATATACCCATCTACAAAGTATGTCAGATCAAAGATGGAGGCATCATTCTGCAAGCTAAAAAGTAGAAACACAGACAAACCCCACATCTGTGACATAAATCAGCATGACTCAAAGTTAACTCCTTTCTCACAAGAATTTACTTTTTATTTGCTATCTCTAGGTGCTTCTAAATGGAATTAGTTAAAAATCTGGCCACTAAAAAGGCAGATTCTATACTGTACTGCTTGATAGTTAAGTACATTATAAACTGCCATTAAAACTGATTTGAGAGTATTCATTTATTCCTTCTACATATCCTAATTAATGCCTCCTTTGCAAATTCAACTAGGGCTTTATTCATTTATAATATTTACATTTTTGCACTGAAAGTAATCAGAAATCTTGCACATGTAATCATGCAAAAAGAATAAATATTTTTTCCATATCTATGAAATAATATCTATTAGATTGAGGAACATGGCATTAATAAACGAAGGACATCTTCAAGTTCATCAAAGATTTGAATAGCAAGATTATAATACAACTCTAATTAATTAATTGACAATAGACTTCTTTACTGTTATGAAAATTCAGTTCTATCAGAAAATTGGTACTGGCCTGTGACAACCGAGGTGCAGAGGAATGACTTGTGGAACACTGATGCTCAGGATTTATTAAGGAGAGAAAAGAATAAAGTACTAATATATTGAGCCTCAGAATGAACTAAATTCCATGGACTTGCATGCCCCAAGATTGTAACAGGTGCAACAATTATGTATGGTACAACCTGAGGGACATACTAGCCACTCATCTGTGAGCTCAGCAGTTTTGATGAGAGAACGAACTGTTAATTAACAAATATTAACATCCCAACTTGTCAAGCAAAATTAAACTCCAGGGAAGAAGCATGACTGCCCAAGAGAAGCCAAGCTATCAAAACTAAACCAGGTCAGAATGAGTGAATGACTCTTGGAAACAGTGAAAGGAGTATTTCTACTCTTTAATTTTTGGTGGTTCAAAATACTCCATGAGCATTCAGTTAATCTTTTTCTCTGAAGTCTCTGAGATACAGAAGGTCAATGGGTATGGTATTTTGTAAAAGGCTGGGGATCCACATTAGGTCTGAGCTTCCATATGATGTGGCCCTCTTTCCCTTGTATCAAGACTTCACTGCATTTGACATCCTACTGATTTTACTGTAATAGTGGTTTGAAGGACAATCCTACAGCTTGAGAAATTTCCCCTTCCTGAAGAACCTCCACATCACAACAGCACAAAGACCCATACTCCTGTATAAAGTTGCTGCACCATGTAATACTGAAGGGGGAACTTGTAAATGAGAAAGCAAAATTAGCTGGCTTCCGTATGTAGAAAGAATACTAAACTTGGAGAAGAAATACAGTTTTTTCAGCTTTCACTTCTAAAATCGGGGATTTGACAGTTTAATTTTCTGAAATAGATTCCTAGCACCTGAAAAGTCTAGGAACTCTGCAAGTGTCCTTAGTGAGGCATTTCTTTAATCTTTTTCTTTGGAATGAATACTGAAATCAAAATAAAGTCCAACAGACATTTTACTCTCTTTGATCTAGCCTGGATTTTCTTTTAGTTTGTAATTAGATGGTTTTGGCTTTCCCATCTTTCAAGCTCAATATCGGAGCAAACTACTTTGATTTTTTAAAAAGCATATGCATGAAACAGGCCAGGAAAAAAACCCCAATACAACTTCTACTAGAACACACGATGTAAAGCTATGTCCATTGGCTCATAATGCAGAAAAAGCCTAAGCCCTGGGGTAAGCGATCAGATGAAAAAAAGTGATGATTTTTATTCCACAATGGATTGAATTGCAACTGGGCTGCATCTCCAAAGTAAGTGTTCCTTTTCGAGATAATTCAGAAGATGGAAAATGTACAAAACTGTGGGGAAAAAAATTGAACATACTTTTTTGTTGTTGTTTGTTAGTTTTTGTTTTTGTTTTGTTTTTTTCTTTTTTTCCTGTAATCACTAAGCTGGAAAATTCCTTTTAATATTTAAAGAACTGTCATAAATTTGAACCATTGTTTCTGCTGCATAAATTGTGGATGTTGGTTATTTGAAGTGTTAGTTCACAGCCCAAATAAGAAATTGGATTATTTTGTGGGTTCTTCTGAATACTTGTAGAATACTTTACAACTACATTGGGATGTGATAAATAAAATCAAAAGTCTTTCTTTACTAGACACTTGGCTCATTGATATTCAGAAATTAAACAACATAATAATATGTGGTCATACTGCCATTTAAAATAAGGACTGAAATATGAAGGGGAAAAAAAATCACATACAAATGTCACTCAGCCTTGTCTCTAAAGTATTTGACATTGAATTAATACACCCAAAAAGAAAAGATCTTTAAAAATATGAAGGAATGTTTAATAGATTTTAGTACAAATCTAAGTGGATAAAGCAACACCTGTTGAAGACATGCATTTGTTCCCACATGAAGGCAATGCAGAAAACTTATGGGAATGCTGAGATCGCATCTAGCAGGCAAAACACCAGGCACACATACACAGAATTTCTGCCTTTAAATGCCAAATGCTAATGTATAACAATTGCGCATATCTTTCAAATTACCTAAACTATGTAAAGACTGGAAAATCGATATTCCATTAATTGGCAAGTTATACAAAAATCTACAAAGGAGTTTTCTCACAATGCAGTGCAAATTATGTCCCTAACATTCATCTGGAGGCAAAATTTCTCTGTAATTTGGAGCACCAGTTCAGACCTTTCACCAACTCAGACCTAGGTCTCCCCACAGCAGGAAGGGACAATTCAGTCAAAATGTGTTAAATGAAATATGATTATTTGGCTGCAACTCTCTCTCCTAGGGTAGAAATCCACGTTGAAAAATCACTGTTTTTCTCTCTTTTTATATCCTCTCTACTATACCACCTGCAGAATCACAAAATTCCAAAATTCTTAAATTCAGTTTTCACCTGTGTGACTAGGGAGACGAGGAATTGGTGTGAAAGGGAAGAAGTATTACCAAATTATTTACTGAGCTACATAAACCTTCTCATTCAAATGAAAAGCAAACCTTTAGTCCCACATGCTTTTCAAGAAAAGCCTTAAACCCTCCTTTATCCAAAATTCTTCAGACCTTGGCTTTTGGCTTTAGTCAGACATTAGTATTGCCAAGTTCTTAAAAATTCTCTCTGATTTCAACCTGACTGCCTCAAAATGATCCCATGTTGCCTATTTTTTTCTGAATGTTTATGTCTGAAAGCAACAACAGCAGAAACTCTATGTTATTTGAAGGAAATAGCTTTAAGTAAAATAGTAAGAGAAGAACACATATGGCTACATTTTAGTTCTTCTAGACACTTTCTGTGCCACTCAGTCTTTGGATCAGGTTTCTGCTGCATGGATATAAACTCACTGCATTTCAGGACAGCAAACGTCAACCTCCTCAGTTCTGAATTTTGTCAAATTTGTTCTTAAAGCATACCGATAAAAATACCACCTATTTCTGCTTCTAAACAAAGAACTGCTTCTGCTTCCAAACAAAGAACTAAAGGCAAACAGAATGAAAAATAAACAGGTAGCACAGAAGAGGGATAGTGAATGAAACAGAATAAAATACTGGGACCTTAATAAGTTATCAGAATCTACTAAAGAAAGATCTTAGTCTAATCCCTTCTCCCCTCCCAACACCAAACGATAGAACCAAACAGAATATCTGGAATTAATTAATAGAACAGAAAAAAATTAAAATGAAAGAATTATCTCTTTATATTTTCCTGAGCATTGGGTGTGTGGCATGGAAAAGATGAACTCTTCTTCTTTTTCTGCTTTCTTTGTTCCCCAAACAAGATTCAGAGTGAAATATGAGGAAACAGGCTGGTCCTATGGAAAGGAAAACTGCACATACAATCTATCTATTCACTGAAAAGTTAGGGATAGAGATTTCCTGCTGCTGAGGAAGATGTCATCAATTCATAGGGGAAAAAATAATAAAGCAGCTTTTTAATTTGTGCTAGATGAACACTGTCAGAAACCAAGCACATGAGCACAGAACAGATGAGCTTCTAGGTACCACTGAGGTGAGCAAGCTACAATAAATGTAATGTATCAGTATCAGTTCCCCTAGCTCAAAATACATTATATATATACATACACACACATACAGCATACATATAGTGTGTGTGTATAAAGTAAATAAAAAATAAAGTGCTATAGATATAGATATGTAAAACAGAAATACAGTCATACTGCTTAAAATACACACTGATGTCCTCGATTTAAAGTTTTACTTAGAGGTAGGTGAGCAAACTTCATTTTGTTCCTTCCCTTGCTGAACATTTTGCTCTCTGGTATTTCACAAAGTACTCATCTGACCAAGGCCACCTTCCTCTCCTTTTAAAGCTTTAGTTTTCCTTAGCAGGGTAGCCACTTTCACAGCCCATTGTTTTACCAGGCAGCTTCTAGTAAAAAAATGTAATCTAGACTCCAGCATGTCAATAATGGAGTCAGGGAGTACCACAGCTTTAAACACAGGAATTCAAATTCGGGCGTAATTATGAGTCCATACAGGGAAAGGGTATTTATTAGCTTTGCCATTCAGTTGTATGAGAATAGGAATGGAAAGCATTATGTAAATGATTTTCTATTCCTGTAAAAATAACCATGTAAGGATTTGAAGCATTTTCCATACATTTCTCTACACTTTTTTAATCTTTCCATTTCCATTTTAATTGGGAAGCAATATTTGATATAGACAATACTGTCAAACTTTTGAAGGCCACCTTAGAAGTCAATAACACTTTTACTTTCTAGCAAAAATCTTTTAATTTTGCATACATATTAATTTTTGGAGACAATTCAAAAAAAGAGTATTCTTATAGAGTATTTTAGATGAGGGCTTTATACTTTTTTTTGGAAAAATAAATTTCTGAAGCTATGGGCTGTAACAGAATTGTGCACAGTTTTGTATTTTAAGTCATGTAGTCCAGGCTTACACTTTCCCAAATTGCATTTTTGAATGGATGTCATAAAAGTACAGGATTACTTTTGAAAATACATAAATCCACAGAAAGTTCAAAATACTTATACAGAAGTATTTTAAAATCCAAGTCTGTTTGGACAGCTTTTGTATTACACCTTATCTAAAAATAACTGCAGAACTAGACTAAGAAATACTCTTTAAATTATCTGGGGGAAGCGGACTTTTCTTAACAGAGGAATAATAACAGCAACTACTGTGATGTTAGAACTTTTCTTGCCAGTGTGGGCATCTGTCATATGAGTCTCCCCTTGCTACCCAACAAATGGCCTGAACTTAATTCAGGAGGATACATCCAATCTGTCAAGTCATAGAGAAGCTACTGATGATAACCAAGAAAATGAACAGATATATGCAAAAGGCTTTATATATTTTCCCAGTGAAAGCACAGTAATGGCAAAAGCTTACATATTAAAGGAAATTTTGCTCTTTGCATGTAAACCATGAAAAAAAATGTTTCACAATCTTTGAATGAAAACAGTAACATAGTGAGGAAAAATAATTTTAGCACTTCCTCATATTTTTGATAATCTGTGCATGACTTCTGACACCAGCAGAGGTGTTATTGTTGACTAGATCTGAGTCAGAAGCAAACAAAAATTTGTAGGGTTATTTAGCAATGAACATATTGAAGCAAGGTCATCATTTTGGCAATTCAGAGGAAAGTTTCTAATTCAGTTTTAGTATATGTGAGAAGAATAGTGTAATAAACAATACCATAATACCATATTCCAGATTTACCATAGCTTCTAACACACACAGTGAGGACAAATTACATAAAAATATTTATGCCAGTAAACCAAAAATTAAAGTAACACACACACACACACAGACAAAACTGAAAACAAAAGGAACACAATAATTGCAATTAAACACAAGTTTCAAGATTTCTATTTACTAATTATGAATCCATATCTATGAGGCCTACACAAACAAGCATAGAGACTTGTTTACAGCTTAGATTTATAAACTAAAATTTGACCCCATACTACTGTGTACCTCTAAAACTGTTCTGTGTCTGTAATATGTAACCACAGGTAATATTAGGTTTGGAAGACATCTGTGAAAACTGTTTTGACGTACTGATTTAGCTATCTTTATAATTCCTGCAAATAATTAATAATAATTTCTATTATTGACATTTTACTCCCCAATTTCAATGAATTCACCATTTGACACACTTTCATGAAGAATGAAGTAGTAACCACTTATTTAAAAACCTTTTCTAGGTTTCAATATTCTACTTATACTTCCTTTGCAGAAATAAAACATGGAACCAAGTAATGCTATGTGCTTTACTTTGTATTCCTAAGAGATACAATTCGCTTGAAATCTAATGAATTTGTACTTTAACATAAAAAATCTTGGGAACTGAAAAGCACCATTTCTCTAAAGTTTAAAAATGTTAATCAGCCATAAGACAAGCAAATACTACATATACCACCCAGTTTAAGGGTATCCTCCTGAATTACAGTAGAAATCCTAATTCTGTCTATGGAATTAAATTAAGCACAGGAAAAAGCCATGTTTGTGATGTAAAAACAACAATGATATAATAGCCTTTACAACTAGAAGCATAACATTGGTTAAGACAGACTAATGTTTTGAAGTTGCATAGTAAATCTGCTTTCTTATAATGTGTTTCTCAGCTTTTTAAACTGTTACACTTGGGGATATCAAAAGCCTTGATTATACAGAGTACTAACTGCTTAATTGTAATATTTACAACCATCAGCCTGACATGTATTATTATTAACTTTTGATATTCATCACCACAGAAGATTTTAGAAGAGCTGCAAAAAAAGATGAGAGCCAAGAATAACTTCTATAGTATATTACAGTCTCATATTGTACCAATCTGTTCATCCTATTTTACCTAGGCAGCACAAAATAGAGGGTTCTAGGACAGAAATAAGGGAAAATTTAATTGCTTTAGGGGCATTCTCACTGACTTGATGTTAATGGAGGAATTAGACCCAACTTCTACGCCACTAAACATTTGATCACTTACTTCTACACTAATCAGTGAAGTGCAATGGAGTCTGCACTGGATCAGGCAGTGACAATACTCTCCCATTGGGACTGGTCCTTCTGTCCACTGACTCTAAGTTCAAGTATCTGTTCCTTTGAAAAAACAGTAAACCTTTGCCACGCTTTACAAAGAAGATTAAAAAAAAAATGAAAGAAACATCAAAAAATCCCCACAGAATTACTACGAATTGGAATTTGACAGAAATTTTTATCGGTGTTTAACTGGCAAACTTGGCAGACTTACACATTACTCTGAATGTATATTACAAAATACTTTGACTTGTCTGATGCTAGAAATAGTCAGGAGTAGATTATGAGCCATAGAGCTAACTCAGTACTTTGCTTCATGTTTAAATCTGATCTGTAGGTCAGTATAAAAATTAAAAAACGATACGTAAAATAAATTTACCTGCTTTGAGAACTGTTGCTAGGGGAAAAAGCTTTGCTTTGGAACTTTGGAGACTGCAAAGGTCTAAACAAAGAGTGATGCTGTAAGGGAAGTTCCTATGCTTCGTCTGGCCACAAAAGAGGTGACTTTATCAATACCTTTATTAGAAGTGGACTATTCTTTTGTTAAAGAAGGTTAAATCTTATCCATATAAGTTATATACAAACAACTTAAAGAATAACAGTTCAGGAGAGAAATTACTATTTTTAAACGTACGCAATAACAATTCCAAATAGAACCCCTTGCAGTGACCTAGAAGAATTCTTTACAGACTCAGTTAAGTAAAGACTGAGATATGGACTTCTCAAAAAACTGTAAAAATTTCAAGACACTTCAGGAAGTGCATAATATCTAGCAAAAGTGTGAAAGGAGCTCCAGGTGGCTGTATGGCAAATGTTAAATATGAGAAAGCCCATGGGAAAGCCTCTGTTTCTGCTTGAATTGCAGCCAAGCAGACCTTTTAGAAGAAAAAGAGAGTTAGTGATGATGTTCCCTTACACACCAGACATCTTTGAGTGGGGACTGGCAGATCCTTGAATCTTTCAGCTTCTGATGAAAAAAGACTGTTCTTGTAAGGTCATGTCCTCATTAAAACATTAATTTTTGGAGATCTGTTTCCAGAGACAAAGTGTGAAGTTTAAGAAAGAATAGAGGTAAGTTAACTTCCTTCAGTACATGAAAGTCAGAATTCTCTTTAGGTAAAAGCTTCAGATAGATCCTACCACTTGTCCTTATGGAAAACAGTGCAAAGGAATTAACTGTAAGAGTTTGAATCTCAGCTGTCCTTGTTGCAGAGGAGAGATCATAAAGACTGTTTTCAGAGATAAATGCAGAAGACAGCATTCAAAAAATTCAAAAGGCTGTCACATCAGAAGAAAAAGGACATGAATTGTTCATCTTTGACAATAGGCCAACTATTAGTAGCCTAGCACGCTTTGCAGGGATTTCTGATGTGAAAACTGAGTGATGGAACATCCTGCCGAGTGCGAGTTGCAAAGCAATCTCCCTTGTGGAAGCAGGGGGGTTACTGAACTTCAGTTTAAGCATTCAGATTCTTATATCTTAAATAAGGATTCAGCATGAACCACTTCTTTTTTTTTTTGCAAATATATAAGGTGGTTGTCATAAAACTCCTATTATCTCTTAAGGGACTTGGTTCTGCTGTCTCTAAATACAAGTAAGATTATATCTGATCTGAAATGCATATTGTGAAAACAGTCTCTGAGAAGATGGCATATCTAGAGCTTGGACTGCGTAGCTCTGGGGTACACTATACAAAGCCTGTTTGACAGATATACTAGGCTTCCATAGGCACTGCTGTTTTGACTGGCAAACTGAAAACATGAAGAACACTTTAAAAAGAGAATATAATGCTTGTTTTTACAAGAGGGGAGAACATAGAGTTCTCTAGTGTATTTATACATTTATACAGTATTCATTTTTTAAATTGAAGACAGACTTTGTAGTGCTGATAGCATAGGTACCAGGGGACAATTGACACTAACCCCAGTTACTGAACAGTGGGATTCTGATTGCTTTGTCTGGGCAGAATTTATATCAGAAAAACTGTAGCCCATATAGATGTAAACTAAGAGAAATGATTGTTCTTGGTGGGAACATACCAGAAGATCGTGGGATAGAGAGTGGGACTGAACGAAGATCTGTTGGGTGTTACATTAAGACAGAGTAACATGTTCTGAAGAAGTGTCTTCTCAGGGCAAGTGCTGCCACTATAGATCACACAGTGGTGGTCAAAGGTACTGACTGGTGTCGTAGAGACAAATTTACCTTAAAGTAGTACAAAATCAGGATGTCTCCTAAAAACTGGTAGGACAAGATCTGAAAAAACAGCAACTGTTATTTTTGCATTTACCAGACCCATTGCAAACATGGAAATGAAACGAATCAAAAAGAAAAGAAAAGCAAAATTACATTAGAAAAACATATTTTTTTTTTACATCTCCTGGAAGAAATAGGTTAACTTACTTCTTCCTATAGCAGGAGCTGCCTGTAGAGAACAAAAAAAGAAAATCTCTTCATGTTCTCCTAGCTTAGTCTATCTTTTTGTTCCGATATAGTGCAACAAGAAGCTGGGCTTTACAGATGGTCAAAGCAGGATTCAGGAGAAAATTGGTATTTCTGCATTCAGATTAATGGGTTTATTTATAAAAGAAAAAAAAAAAGTGGTAAGGAGTGTCCATTATCAATTGACATGATTCCAAGAAAAACTGAAGAAGGAATGATCTTCTCCGTACTTTTAAGTTTGTACTTTTCTTGAGTTTAAGACCTGAGTTCCAAGGGTTCTCAGCACTGACAGTCTGCTCTTCAAGATGCAGAAATAGAGGAAGAGGAAAAGCTAAACAAACGAGTCCCTCAACTCAATCCCTTAACTTCTACTTAAGTTGTGGACAGATGATTTAGCTGCTCATGAACAAATAGCATCAGCACTGCTAAATTTTTAGGCCACGCATACTGACAAAAAATATCAAAAGTGTGCATGCATGCAGGGGCAATATAACTTGTATGCATTGGGATGTTCTTAGATTTCCTTTGGAGGTCTTTTGTCATCTCAGAAGAATTACAAGGGTTTCCTGCTACTAAAGGAAGCTGAGTTTACCACATGCTGCTATGTTTCTTCTTTCCACGTGCCCATAACTTAACTGAGGTGCTTCATGTGGCTTCGAAGTGGCTCCGATGCCAACATATCTTCATGTCCTGTTCTAAAGATGGCATGACAGAGTTAAGAGAATGGGTCAAGAGACACCACTATTTTCCCTGATTTCTTCAAAGAAACTGGAGCAGGTTTTGGGGAGAAGGGCTTCAAAGGCTCACACAGTATCAAAGACACATGCACGAAGCTAGGAATTTAGCTTGGTTTAAAAGCCAAAGTTGGAAAAGAAATGTGCGAGACTGATGGAAAAGCAGGCAGCTAATGCAGAATCATCAAGATGCTACAAAATAGCAGTGGACTAGAGCAGACTTCAAAAATCACAAGAAGAAAAGCTCTGATCTGGCCATGCACTGAGAGGAATTAAGTTGAAACAGAAGCTCTGTTCATTATATAGACAGTATGCAAAAGCACATGGCTTTGAAATGTTCCCTCATGGATACAGCTTGCAAAAAAACGCCAGTACATGACTAGGACAGTGCGACCCAGAGTCCAGTATCAGCAAACATAGGTAATGTAAAACGTAGGCAATTTTTCATCATAGTTTTTTCCTGCAAGAGAGGTATTCCCATGTTTTGTCTTAACTAATCATGTGTATAAAAACATCCTTCTAAATGCCTGATTTTGTTCAAGAGTCCCTTCCTTTATTTTCTTCATGTACTACATCAAGAATTTTTCATAACACTGAGCAAAACACGGTTGTAAGATAAATTATAAAAAATAAAAATATTTTCTTCATAAAATGATGCATATCTGTGTGATTCTGAAGGGATCAGGCTTTGAAATCACATTCCAAAACAAATAAATCCTCCTGAGATATTAGCTAACCTCTTAAAAGGAAGCAAAACCAATGCACTCATTGAGTAGCTTGTAGAAAAAAAACAAAACAAAACAAAGCCAAACAACAAACGAACAAATAAACCCAAGGGAAAAAAACAAAACGGAAAGTAAATTCTATATACAGAATTTAAACTGTAGATGTCAAAATGCCATAATCAGGTTATGGTGTTTGTACAAAAAGATTGTATAAAGGCAAGTGTTTGTACTTGCTTGCATATCCTTAATTACACTTTTTAAAAAGAATTTTTTAAGGTTCTATAAAAGCAATGCCTATACTACATTCAAAAATACTAATACGGTTCATTGAGAGAAACCAGTAAGAACTCATGTAAAATGGGAATCACACAGGTAACTGGGCTGAACCAGATCTGTGCTGTAATGTTCATCTGGAATTTTGGAGAGCAAGCTGATGAGCTGACTTGTGGAAAGTACGATAGAGTTGACACAAAACCCAAGACCAGTGACAGTGGTGTGACAAGGAATTCATTACACCCTTTCTTTTGCCTCAGGCTGAATTTTGAAAGCACCGATAACAACATGGAACATCAACAAATGCATATGATAGTAAGAAAAGCGAATACATGTATTTCTTTTTCTATTTTAAATTAATAATATGAGATGTTCTAATAAAAATTATCCTTGTTACTACATAATAAAAGAACAGTGAAACAAAGATTTCTTTAAGGTTGCAAGCCACTTCTTAGCAGGAAAAACACAAGTAAGACAGAATGACTTGTAAGGAAAGCTGTAAACTACATGATACACAGCACTGCAGAGCCCATTTTAGTGTCAAGGAATCTTAAATTATTACCACTAAATTATGAATTAACATAAAAAGGGATTAATATAGGTAGATAGCTTTTATTTGAACTGTATGAAAGTCACATGTTTAAAAAGGTTTAAGTAATTTAAAAGATGTAACTTCAGAGCTGCTGTTTGTACAAAAAAGAGTTATGCAGACAGCATAAGGGAAAACTCGAAAACAAGAGAGATACATGACAACTACAAATTGTTGTAGTTGCCTAACACAGGCAAGCATGTGTTATATACAAATTTTGCTTACAGCTGCATGAAAACCAAGTATTTTTGGTCTGATGAAAGTTAAAATGCCATGAAAGTGTCTTACGATATTTGGGTTTAACACTTGTTCAGGCACTATTATTAAGAGGTGCAAAGTTCTTAGCAAGGTGGTTCAATTTTCTTCACTGCTAAACATATCAGGTTCTGTTTTTTATCAACTATCTGAATTGCAGTACTGGGAAAATCACTCTATTTCTGATGCTCTTGCTAGTTAACACCTCTTTTGCTGTGGAGTAAATGTACAGCAATTAGGTTTTACAGAGTTCATTTTGGTGCATACATATGAAGTTTTGCAGCATTTGAAATTACCAAAGCAAACCCTGTCTATTTGGTTCTCAATATAATGTTTGTTCTAATTCTGTAGCAGCTTCATTGAACAGTAGTTGCAAACCTTTACTAAATTATGGTTAATATTTTTTGTTGTATCCACAGAAACACTTCCCCCTCCCCCCAACCCCCCCACCAAGGAAAGACAAACTACTGAACTGCAACTTATAGCCATTGGTAAAAGACAAAATATAAACTACAGGAACAGTTTTAAATTAAACTCTCAGTGTTAATGTTTTTGGTTTTTTTTCTTTTCTTGCGACAACGACTCATATCAGAAAGATTATTTCCTCTCTATAACACTTCTGAAATATTTAGGTGAAAAATTATACTCTTTTCTCTCTTTTTAATCACTGGAATTACATGAAGCTTGGTCCTTCCACATAGAGGAAACAAAAGAAACATTTCCTTTTTCTTTTCACTTTTGCAGGTGGATTGGGTAAATGAAAGAAATGGAGTAATTCTTAAAACGTGCAACTGCGGACAATAACTGAAACAACCAATTTCTCTGCTGGTACATTTTAATTTTATTTTTTATTTCTTTTAAAACTAAAATACTTATCAGGAAGACACTACTAAAACAACCCTTCTATTTCTAATTAGGTGGTTGTATTGTGTTTAGCACAAGGCACAGTGGTTGAATTTAATTTTCACCGTGCTTCTTGAAGAGCTAAAAGAAGTCCTGTCCATAACACAAATATTATCAGTACTTCTGTTGGTATTTGAAGGTATTACATGCCCATAGTTAAAAATAAATATGCGAAAGGCTCATGAATTAGACACAATAGTGATATGCGAGAACAGACTCATTTGACACAGTCTATCTTTGATACCTCTGGTAAATCAAGAAGAATCCACTATTACCTCAAGCAAATGAGGTACCTTCTTGTATTCCATCCTTTTTTGGAATGTATGTATTGGAAGAATCAATGCATCCTGAGAGAAACTGGACAAAAGAATTATCTTTGTTCCACTACATGAAGATACTGTATTTGTCCTTGGATATTCTGATGCCCAAACATTGGAGAGGCCTCATGTAGCTTTTCTCTTCACATTTCTATTGTCCAGGCAACAAAACCAATAAACAGTGGTATAAAACAATTTAGGTACTTATATTTAGGTACTATGCTTATAGCATAGTATTCCTAAAAACACTCAAGGAACCTTAAACACATCATAAATGAAACTGAGTCTTGCAAAGATTATATCATTTGCAAAGTGACAGAGAAAGCTGGAACTACTTCATTCATAAAGGTAGAGCATAATATGTTCTTTCCTTTCTGAAATGAAGGTCAATTCAGATTTTGATCAGTTTGAAATCATACTTTATATATAGATTCTTTAGGTTTCATACTCTAGAATCTTTAACATCACTCAATATTATTAAGCATACTTAACTGCTTGTTTTTCCTAATTATAAACAAAAATGGCAATTGTGTTCACAAGATTATGGTCAAGCTGTGAGGGTGACAATAATGTAGTTACTGTGTATCTCATCTCTCCCTCCCTGCTCTTTATCCAGTAATACAGTACAAAATCAAAGAAAATCATTCTGTATCTGAAAGCAGCAGCAATATCCAGCTGAGTCAAAAGAAAACTCCATTGGGCTGGCAGGCGGGTGGAGAAAGGCTGCATGTAGGTTGTCTCCAGACTGAGTCAAATTTTATTCTGACAGAAAAGAGTTGAAAAACCAAGAGACATTTTATCTTTCTTTTGTTCACCCTGAGAGCCTACAGTTCTCTGCTAAATACATTGCACTCTGTTCTTTGCTATCAATAATAAGAACGTTTTAAAAAAATTAGATTAGGATAGAAGACCACAACGGTATAGAAGAAAAAGAATAAATTACAGTATTTGGAAAATTTTGAAAATAACTTGCAAAGTAAATGTGTCTCTGCTTACATTCCTCTTGCCAAGGAAGTAATTTATAGATGAAAATTTGGAAAGACATATAATTTTTTTTTCAGTCATGAAGCAAGTTGTTTTAGTGGAAAGTAGAAGACATTACCTGGTAACCAGGTACAAGTAGGACTAATGACGAAACATATATTAAAAAATACCATTATTAGACTGTCTTGATAGAGATCTCAAATTATTTCTGTTGAAAGTAAATTAATGCATATGGTCACATGAAAGGCACTGATTATCTTACTGTTACATTGAATGTACATATGTCTCCTGAAAGGGAATTTCCTAAATCTGTAGTGTGAGCTGGGACAGATCACTGCTTCAGAAAATCTGGTCTATTAGAAGAATCAAATTGACTTCTTCCTATTATTGTAGTAGTCAACAACTGTCAGTGTTTTTAAAACAAAGACAAAGGAAAATGAGTAGTGAAGCAAGAAGAAGCAGGGAAGATAGACAAAACAAAAAGTCTTCTTCCACACAGAATGACAAGGTAACTTCTGAATTATAAGATGCAATGCATTAGATTTGCTTAATGGAAATATTTATGTACTTATATACTCAGAATTTTTACCCTTTTTCCTCTCCTCTCTGCCTAAGCTGTACAAATATCAGACCTAAGTTCTGTAGCAGAACAGTTGCAGTTTGATTCCTTTGCTGCATACAGTCACAACTGCACATCTAAAAATCAGAGATAAGCACTATTAATTTTCAGTGTATGGCTTAGTTTTAACCTGTCTTGAACTCAATCAGACACCTCAAAATCTGCAGTGTGTTCTGAAAATTTAAAAATCTTCATTATTTTATGAAACAGAGAAGTCACATTTTCAAATTAAATTACTATACAAATAATGTATAGGAATTTTCCAGCTGTGTTTTAGATAACCCTGCCTATTTTTCAGTATTGTTAAGAGTACTAAGACACAGTAATTTTGTCATCAAGGAAAGCTCACACATTTTAAAAAGTGATTGTTGTATAAATGATGTGTCACTAGCATCAGTAAGGGGGCTGCTGTGAATTTCAGTAGTGACTGAACATGGCTCTGCTATTCCAAAGGGTCCGTGTAACACATCTAAGTCCTCACACACAGTGACTGCCATTAAAAGATCAGTTCTGTTTCCTAAGCATAAGTGATGCGCCAGAGTGTTCTGAGATCAGAGGAAATGGAGTATCTTCAAGTCCAGCTACCAGTACACGATGCTTCCTCTGGCCTGAAGCCGCACTCTTCTGGATTGACATACACTGAGCAGCTGCACTAGCATGCAACACATTATGCAATACTCAAAGTCATGTTAGATAATCAGCAGGGATCTGTAGCACATGTTGAAGAGGGATGCACCACAACACGTACCCCACTACCTTAAAAATGATTAAAGAGAGTTGTGACTTAGAAACCACACTGTAAGACAGTGAAGTACAGTTAAAGTAGAACTAGATGAGCATGGTCTCTAATACTGAATGAACATTCCCAAGCAAATTTCTCCAGATCATTGAAAAATGTCACTTCCCTTTCCTGGGAAATGGCTACTCAACAGACAAAAAGCCTGCTGCAACACTGGCATATAAATTTCTCAGGAGACAAGGAGGCACTTTCAAAATATGATAGCTCTAATATTATAATTTCTATTTTTATAAAAATGCCTATGAAATATAATAGAAGATTAATAAACTGTTCAAAATCAAAGATCAGTCATGTAAAAACATTCCTACTGAAACTGCTGCATAAAGGTAAATATGAAGCACTGGATTTTCACTGGAGAATTAAGCCAATCCATCCAGCCTTCTTTTCCCACCTAGGGAAAAGAAAATGGCTTAATTTCAGAGTATTATGACCAGTTTTATAATTTCATAAAGATTATGAGATATTTATAGATAGCAAACAAGGGAACCAAAACTAATAGTGTTAATTCAGTTGAAGCAACAAAACTGCCCAAAACAGTTGAAAATATCCTTTTCTAACTTCTGGAAATGTAAGTTCCAAAGTTTCTGAAAGAATACCTTAATTTAAAATTCACAGTTGAGGAGAAGAACCTGACACAAATATAATTGGGTAATCAATGTTCCAACAAAAGGCATTCTAATCTTCTACTTAATTTTATTTAAAACACTATGTTCATAATTATGAAATGGTCTTCTCCAGATTTTATAACTAAAAATTTAAATAAAACAGATAATGAAAATTTGTTCAAAATAAAAGAAAACAGGTTGTATAATTTCATTACATAAAATGTTTGGGGTTTTTTTCAATACTAATTATGTCAGTTATGTAAACAGCTTTAAATGCTCTTAAGATATTTCTCCAATATATTTTTTAACAAACATCCATTCTTATTCTTACAGTTTAAATTAATTTCTAATATTAGTTTTTAATCCATAATGGTAAGTAAGTGACAATATTGATTCAGTACAAGGCTATACACAGTCCCAAAGTTGCCATTAAAATTATGAGAAAGCACTGTAAAATCATTGAAGGGGACTTTGCAACAGAAGCTAAAATAGCTTTAGCTGTGACATGCTAAAATACAAAAAATAATTAGGTTACCACAAAGACAGAAGAAAATCCTTCAAGTCCAATCAAACATGAGAGAAGGCACTTTAATTCAAAGTCATGGACTACCCCTGCCCTTGTTGAAACTACGCTGCAGAGAACTATACTTCTAATGGTTGCCTTTTACTTGTTTCCTTTTGCAGTCACAAATTAGTAAGCAGAAGCAAATAATGGAACAAGCAAGAAATGAAAACACGGGATTGATTTACAGCAAAATAAAATGCAATAGCTAAGCAAGAGGAGAGTAGTTGCCTTGAAAGTGTATGGTATGCCAGCGAGAAATAGCAGCAGCTCAAGTTGCAGCTCAGAGAGACTTTCACAAATGACACTGGCCCACCTGCTGTATGTCATTTTACATCAATTCCACAAGCATTTGAATACAATGGAATACTCATCATCTTCATGTAAAATGCATGACAAAAGTCCCTCAACTTAAATTACATACCATAAGCAGAAGTAAGGTAGGTGGCTTTTTTCTACAGTTTCTATAAAAATAAAACAGCTAGAAATCCTACACCTAACTTACTTATCATGGTTTATTTGGTAGGATTTTTGAATGCTGGAGTATACAATGCAAACGTGGGGAAACTTTATTTCCAAATAAAATAAAATGACAAAATTAAAGAAAGTCCAAAGAATACCTTTTAAGGTATTATGCATAACATAAAATCCCTGTTTTACGTTGTGTTTATCAAGAGCACATGCTATCAGGAAATTGGGGGCCTGTAGGAGCAAAAAATATTGAAGCTGGGAAAGGAGCATTTCTTAATGATAAATATAAAAATGAGCCATTATGGCAGGATTTTACAGAATACAATCTATTAATAAATACTAAAATGTAGATCAGATGAAAGAAAAGTGGGAACTGAGATAAAGTTTTTGGAAACCATCAAAGACTGAATCTTAAGTCCACATGGCAAATGGTGGAAGCCATAATAAAGAAATTTCTTGTATTCCCACCGATACACACAAGGTACAGATAGGAATTTATGATTCAGGAAAGAGGCGTCAAAGAAGATACCTTCCCACTATGGGGTTATTAAGGGAGGGTAAACAAACCTTTGCTCAAGAAGAATAACTACCTTATGAAAATAACTTGAGAGTAAAACTTCCAACTTCTTGGGCAAAGAGTATGTATTCTATGAGAATAGAAGAAGCTCTCAGTGTTCATTCTCTTTTTCTCTCAAAGCCAAGTCCAGAAACTTCTAGACCACAGATCACAAAACATTCTGAGTCGTAAGGGACACACAAGAGTCATGGAGTCCAACTCTTAAATGAGTGGCTCGTACAGGGATTGAATCCTCTCCCGTGATGGTATGAGGACCAGCTGTCACATCCAATCACAAGACAAAAGGAGAGAAACAGGTGAGGGTATACAACCCTGTGCCCCACAGAGGTACTATTGTCACAGACTATCTGAAAAATGAGTGGCTGCTCTATTTTTTACAATTTATAAAATTAAAAAAATAATTAGCTTAAGAGAAATAATCTAAAAAGTTAGCTTCACAAAAATAAAATGAATAGTTCCTCCTTTCTATATACTTACTAAACTATATCTTCAAAGTACAAAATTATTATCTTGCTTGTGGAATTATTATTATATGATTATGGACATGAGGAGGGAAGATCCCTTCAGTTTAGATGTGGAGAGCTATCAATGATGAATTTTCTGTTATCTTCTATATTCTGTTTTTGCTACATATTCAAATAATAGTAATGCAAAAATCCACATTTCAGCTGTCTATGAGAAATGGACACAATCTTTCTTCAAGACAGCCTTAGATTAATTTGTTCACTTCTGTGTAACATAAAATTTTTGATTTTTTCATACTAGATTTTACTTTTCAGTAAAGACTTAACTCTTTTGGTATTTAAAAACAACAGAACATAATCGGATTACTGAGAATATAGAAGTGATTTCACATCCCATACTTTACATGCATTTTTAATAACCATTTGTTATTACTGTTCTGTAATATGGAAATCCATATTATTGTTAATATTGTACAAATTCACAGCTAATCACATTATAGCACCAAAGGAACAATTACAGTATGTGAATGTGTATAAAGATTAATATACATATCCTAATAAATCTCAGCTGACCCATTAATGTATAATGGGCCCAAAGGAGGCCTCATATCCTAGGTATATAAATGGCACATTTCTTTCCCCCTCCCCTCCTTTCCTCATTTTGTTTTATATGTAGAAACTGCCATAAAAAGGAAAATTAAGCCATACAAAACCACTCTGAAACATCAAGAGGCTAATCAAAAGCACAAACCACTTTCTTTTCTTATTATACGACAAGAATCACGCTAATATTTGACATGCATGTACAATGAGGATTTTGGTTTTTTTTTTTCTCTTCCTTTTGAGAATAAGGCTTCTGAAAGAGTGGACAGGCATCTATCCCACATGTGCTCTGCAATGAATAGCTATTACAAGTGGGTTAAGGGAGGGACTTTCAGCTTTAATTGTAAATTATAATGGCTGGTTCTTGGTTTAGGGGTGATACCTCCAAATGTTTCAATTAAATCTCTTGTAGTTTAAAATGAAAGGAAAAAAGAGACAAATGATCCTTTTTGTTATGTAAGATATGCCTTACAATATCACTACATAGTGACAACTCCTTGTCCTCCTGTCACATCCTGTCCCTTAGACCATGCTGCAGAAAAGCAATTTTCTGCCTCAAAAGCACTCTATTTTTTAAGTTTGTCTCTGGGCAATTTTCAGGTCTACTAGAGCTGCACAACTGTATACAGATGAGAAAGACCCAAAATAGGGCAATTTATTTGATTCCTCCTCTTCAAAACATTTAGCTGAGATTGCATATCCAACAGAGAAACCCCAACAAGAATATTCAGAGATGACCTGCAGTGACACACATCTTTTTTCAACAAAAAATTTGCATTAAACATTTTCTCCAGACTTCTCAGAGAGTCTAGATTTGACTTTTGTTTAATATGACCTTTAACACAAATATTTCCCAGGATATTAGCAGCTAATTTCTTTTTTAAAGGAAACAGAACTTGTCAGTTAAATAAAACATTTAGGGAGTTTTTCAGAGAAAGAATTTCTTTTTTTTGGTGAGCTTTTTTTTTTTTTTTTTGGAAAAAAAGATGTGCATTTATTTGAATCCAGTTTCTCTCTTGTTAGAAAGTAAAGAAACACTTGGATGGGAAAACACATCCTCCATGTGTTCAGCTGCTGGTAACTTAGCATTTATCAATGCCTGAAGCTAGTTTGACCTCAGTATTCCCCTGGCACAGCTCTACCCTAATGCAGTAAGGGCACTTCTCAACAGAGCAAAGGCCTTGCCTTTATAACCACCCACAAGTTGAAAACTACTTTGCCTGCACAGAAGTTTTTAAGGAGTTAGGATTGCTTCAAGACTGGGACCTTCATTAGCTATGAATGTATCATTCACTAATGGATCATTTGAGGCAAAAACTTAACAATGGTTTTGAGAATTGCACAGAGCTAGGTGAATTTTCAAATCTGAAAACAAATAAATCATAGGTTCCACAGTGTTCAAAATCACGTTCAAATTTGCTATATGCAGGTTTTAAAATTTTAAACCAGACTGATAGCTTATTTAGCCCTGAAGACATAAAACTATCTATTTAATTTCTCTACTATTGTCTTTTTAATTGATTGATATGTAAATTTAATTTCAGAATTTTATGCTGACATAGAAATCAATTATGTATTAAAAATCACTATTAATATTGGCATAAGAAAATAATAAAGCATAAAGTATGTCTATAACCTTATATGGTTCTGATTAGACCCCATCAGCCAAAGCATGAGTTTTCCTTGCTAATATAATAAAGACATTTAGTATGAATGAATTTTGAATTTTTATGTACCTGGCATATGAGTATATTTAAAAATTAACTGAGATGGAAACAGCCATTTTCTTTCTTTTTCTAAGGTACAGAAACAGGTTTGGGTCAGAAGGGACCTTTAAGATCAACTTGTTCAAACCCCTGCGCCATGAACAGGAACACTTCCCACTAGACCAGGTTACTCAGAGCCCAATCCAGCCTGGCCTTGAACACTTCCAGGGATGCAGAGTCCATAACCTCTCTGAGCAACCTGTTTCAGTGCCTCACCACCATCACAGTAAAGAATTTCTTCCTAATATCTAATCCAAACCTAATCTCTCTAAGTTTAAAGCTATTAGCCCTTGTCCTATCACTTGGTCGTGAAGACAGAATCTCGCTCCCGCTGTCGATCTGAAAATGCCTTTTACACTGGCCCACAGAGTCTGTGCAAGCACACACAAACTGGATTGCATTGGAAGTAAGAGAAATCTAGCACTAGCAGAATAGAGAATTTGATTGAGGGCAAATTAGATTTCCAGATATGCCTAAACTCTTGCTTTAAATTATCGGGGGAAGATTTGTTAGAATATATTGCTGTGGACAAATATGAGAGGAAGACCTTTATGATTTAGTCCTTTATGTCTCTAAGTGCTAATGTTGCCTTAGCACATCTTATATTCAGTTCCTGAGCTAGGACTGAAAAATGCGGTAACACAATTTTGTATAGTCTAAAAGAGACAGATGAATAAAACTGTAAACCATGAAAATCTTGCAAGTGGCTGAACGAGGACACTAAAAGAAAAATATAATTATTTTAAAGTATCTTCATATCTTGTCTGCTTTAGACTGCTTGAATATTTAGCTGTACAAGAAACTCATTAATGTAGATGTAGCTGGCTGGCAAACCTTTGGTTTGGTAGCTGATTGCTGTCAGTTGGTCACAGCTTGATGATTCAAAAGTCCAGGTGCACACTGATGCTCCATTAATTTAGCTTTAACAGTAATGCAATGGCTATATCAGTCAGGAGTTATCAGGAATAAAAACAACAACTAGTACTGAAAAAACCTGAAACTCCTCGGCCTTAAATTCCTCCTTTTTGCCTATTAATTGCATTCTATTTGTTTACATATTTTTTCTGTGTTTTGGTATGGATAACTAGCACATATCCAAAATCAAAATATCATTTACACCAAAGAGTCACAGAAATTACTTTACAGCAAATCTCTTACACAGTCAAGGGTCCAGAATGTCTTTTAATCATAATTTTGCAAAGCAAACAGAAAAGCATGAATAGAAAAGCTGTATAACTGACAGAAAGAGACTGAGTACTGAAGAAAAAAAGCCCTAATTCCCTGACATGAACGCTAGATTCATGTGAAGAGAAGTGCACTGTAGTATATTGAAGATTTTTTTTCTTACCAGTAAAATTAAAAAAAAAAAAAAAAAAAAAAATTAAAAACTGTGTTTGCTTCCAAAGGTTTGTATCTGTAACATACAAACAAACAAACAAACACACACAAAAAAAATCTTAATTCCATTTTATGTGAGTTTTAGGTAACCTTCCTTAAGTCAAAATTTTCTCTGTTACAAAAGTCAATCTCAAGTTGAAAGGTCTTTTCCCAATGACTATTCAGTAAAAAATGCATGAGCAGCCCTTAAAACTGGCACTGAGAACTCTCCATTCTTCTCTATGGAGACTGTACTAACCACAAGGTTGCAGTTGTGTTCCCTCTGATCCCTCTATTCCCTTTCATTTTCTAAAGTTTCTCAACATTAGTGATGAACAGGGGAGACTTCCTTAAGAATGGTGTCTAGACTGTGTGTCTAAAAGGAACTTGTTCAGAAGCCTGATTCCCTTAGGATCCCGATGGTTGGACAGCCAATGCCTGGCACCAGAGACACACAGACTGACAGCACAGACAGAATTCTAAGGCTATCAAAGGCCACTGCGCTACAGCTTTAGTTATTAACATGGGCTCGCTTAACCTCGTGAATCTTCTCACATTTACTCTCCTTCTAGTCAGCTGCAACTCCTGCTCTGACAAAGATGCCGTTTGGTCCAAAACTGAGATTTGTGGCACATCTCTTATCTCCACACTTAGGGCATGACTCCTTTTAGCATTTTATGCTGAAACTTGCCACTTAGCTTACAGCACATAATACAGAGGTTGGTGACAGTCCAAGTGGCAGATGCCTGAAACCCAAGTGATGTCATCATTCTCTGTGGTACTCATACACAAGTCTCTTATTAAAGTCACCATAAAATCATAAAATTCAGTTTCGTAAGTACAAATCTTCAGTTAAAAATGCATCTAGTCTGAACTAAAATTAAAATAAAAATCAATTTCTTATGACATAAAATAGAAAGCAAAAAGAAACAACAGAAAACAAATTTATGAAATATTTTCTTCCCTCGTCTTGCAAAAAGACATCTGAATAACGATGACTTTATTTTAACTTTGCTGTGTAATTGTAACCAACCAAGTAACAGAAATATATGCATAATAACTTTGACCTGGATGTTTGAATAGCAGATCAGACAGCTACTGAATTTCCTGAGAAGTATTACCACATGAATAGCTTGCGCTTCCTAAATGCTATCACTCAAAAGGCTTTTGGCATCTCTTTAGAGCCCTCTCACTCACTTCCTTTACACAGGAGTAAACTTAGATTTCCTCATACATTCATAGAGAAAATAACAACACCAATCAGACTTTAAAGTTTTCCTTGTACTCAAACAAATGATATAATCAAAATTATATTTACCTAAGAAAAGAAATAACTTATGTTCATGATTTTCATGTGTGCATATAATTTCTTCTATTTTGTTAGCAATGTGCTAAAATTAATTTTTATGACACCTGAGGAATTGCAGATGTTATTCAAACATTTCCCAGAATTTTTGTGATTTTATATTTTATGACTCAGAATTATTTATTAATTTCTTTAATCTCTGAACATTTCATGTAAATAATCACTAAATTCTTCTCAATTCTTATTGGTTAATTAGACTTGAACATGAGCATTTGGGACAACCTAGCTAAATAATCACTGTAAAATCTCAAGTAAACCTAAATAATTCACTTTAACATATTTTTTAATTTAAAAACCTTGGACAGGGAGAATAATTTTGTTTTATCTGCTACTTGAACAAACAAAATATCTAAAAAGAAAATAAGAATCACAGTATCGTTCACAAAAACTTGCTGTTTAATTTAAAACCCCGAACATTAGTGAAAACTTTTCTTTTTAATTGAGCTGTCTCCTAATCCCAATCTCAGCAAGGGGATCCTAGCTATTTCTTGTATTTTTTCAAATGCCTGTGTATTTTTGCCTTACCTAAGGCTAAACCTGTAGTCTGTATATATGTCCTATCTCTCTTCACTTAGCTATTTTTTAGCTGGGTGATTGTCAAGTGTTAAGCAAATTGGACAAAAAAGGAAGTCTTAAAGATAATTAAGACCCTTACAAGTTTCAGGGAAGGAGATCTAAATTAATATCCCCAGGGAGAGGAATGTGGATAGGAGATGGCTGGGCTACTCAGCATTCAGGGAGCTGCAGACTAAGCACAGCTCTATTGTTTCTCAGGCAAAGAGTGTAATAAGGAGAACAGGGAAATGAGGGTTGCAGTTGAAATTGGTGACCTTAGAGTACATAGAAAATAAGATTTCCAGAGGAGAGCTGGCTTTATTAGTTCTACTTCCTTAAGCATCATTTTCTGCTAGTTGGCAGACTACTCAACTTTTCTGTGATCCCAGTTTCAGCAGATTCCAAAGAATTTAGATGCAAGGGAAAAAAAAAAAAAACAAACAACCCTAAGCAAAACAAAAAAACCCCCACCCCCATATAAACTGAAAGAAAAAATGTGCATAGTTTTACAGCAAAGTTTTTTCTCCATTGGAGAGGAATACTATTTAATAATAATGACAGTTTATATTTCTGGAAGTTAATGTACTGTGCACATTCAATGGATATTTGAACTTAGTTGAATGCAAGTATCTTCATAAGGGTTCAGAGCTACAGTCTTCAAAGGGGTAAACTTGCCTTTAAAAGTTCTGTGTTAGAACTTACACTGGATTTTTTACTAAACTCCTCATAAACTGTTGAAGTTTCAAAAAAACCTCTATAAAATAATCAGAGGTGGATTAACCCCACTCTGACACAATAGGTTAAACCCAAAATGTGTTTAATCCCACTTTCTTCACATATATTTATATTTATACAAGATTTAATATATTTATCAATGTATGACCATCCTTTTTTTTTTTTTTTTTTAAATTAAGTCCCTTTACCTTTTGTAAAATGTCAAATTTGAACAAAATATCAAATATGTGCAAAATGCAATAAAGACAGCGAATTACTGAATCTAGAACCATCTGGTAGATCACACTGAAGCACATGGTTGTATAAAAAGAAATTAAAACAGGAAAATATGATATTACAAGGTATTGGCATCTTGGCATTGGTCACTTCTTTATAGCATGGATGTAGTCAAAAGTTAAAAAGCCTTTTTTTTTTTTGATCTAACAGATATGTGATGTACTGGAAAATGTTAATGATTATATTTGATCCTTTCTGGTAACATCCTAACTTCTAAAAAGCTGCTTCCCTCTCTTAGTGGGGATAAAGCAGTTGCTGTGGTACCAACAGAACTTATGATCACCCAATTACCTGTTATTAGTATACCAGCTGCTCTTGCAAGATTTCAAAAAATGTCATTACAAATTAAAATAATGAGCTGTGAACTGTATGCCTATACTTGGGATCCGGCATGGAAAGAAGAAGAAAATCAAGGTCCTTAATTGTTGGATGGTGGACAGTTCCATCCTGTCCATTTTAAAAGAAACTACACATGCAAAATATCATAGTATGATCAAAAAGAAAGTTATTCCATAAAGCTACTGTAAATCAATAAAACAGCCTCTAAAGATAGAAAAAATGAGTTGACAGAGTAGTTTAAATGGAAACACAGTTAAAGAAGGTCTTTCTCAAAAGATGAATGCTCCCATTGCTTCATGATTTCAATGGCAGGCACTCTTTCCATCATATCTGACTGAACTAAATATTACAGTATGTGGGTTTGAGTACCACAATCCTACTAGATGAAAAACTGTAGAAAGAAAACTCATACATTTATTTTTTTGAAACTGTTATTACACCCCATCCAAGACTAAAGACCTACTTCAGTTCAAAGAGATTCACACAAATCCTCAAAAACCAATCATGATACTGATTTACCTGTGTATCTGTACCCAAATGCAAACCTCTAAATTACTATGTAGCCACAACTCCATCACATAGTTGATACAGAAAAAGAGAAAGAACATTGATAGAGCATGCATATCTATGGAAATCTACTAATTTCTTGCCCTCTTCTTTCTCTTCACTCTGTCCCCTGATTACAAGTAGTCACAGAAATTAGTGACAATTCTAACACATACTTGAGGAAGAATAGCACCACTGTTCACTCTTTAAGCAGAGAGACAGATATAATAGGTAAGCCAGCCCTTCCTTTTTCCTGAAAATGTTCCATTAATCAAAAGACATTATTTTACTAGGCTGATGCCATAATACTTCAATTAATATTTCTTTTGAAGATGATCTGGTCCTTTAAACTGACATACTTCAAGCACTCATATGGTTAAGAAAAAAAAAAGAAAAAAATTAACATGACATCATATAGTCATAAAAGATACATCATTGCTGTCTGAATAGGAGATAATAGCAATAAATAGTTAATATTGAATGACAGCTAAGCAACTTTTCTTCCTCATGTCTTAGTTGTAATACGTGCAACCAACACTTAAATAATTTGCAGTCTTAGATCCTGCACTTATTTACAGCTTCCAAACTGTTCCAAGCAAGGTTAAATATTTTTTTTATCTGTTCCTGTACTTTATACTGTTATGTTTTATGATACCGCAAATATTCCTGAGCCATGGGTTACTATTTCACTATCTACACATCTAGTTTTAAGACTGAAAATCTCTTCATCTTAAGCAGGGTAAATCTGCTGTGATAGCCTCAAATGACCTGAAAAGTTTTTTTCAGCGCTGAACTATGTAACTTAGCCTTATGGAACTACTAAGGTTACCACATCATTCCCAGACTGCCCTGAAGGTATCAGAATTTCTGCAGTGCTGTGATTTCACTCTAGGCATACTCCCCAAACCAGAAAGATCCCAGAACAAAGCCTCTAATTATCTTCCTTAATTCCTACACTTGGGAAACTTTCATCTTGCCATATTTGGGGTGTTATGATAAATTTATAGCATTCCAGAACTCTTAGCCATGAGAAAGTAACAGGAAGAGAGGGAAAATCTTGTGTGCTCTCAGGAAATAAAATTTCTCTCTGTGAAACAGTATTTTGAAAAGCTGCTTCTTATAGTTTGAGTAGTTAGCCCATGGTAGTGTTCTATAAATACTTATAAGTCTAGAGAAATAAGTGATGTTAGATAGCTCAAGTTACTATTTAAAGAAGTGAGGAAAACCCCCACAAGCAACACCTGCATATGTGGGGTTTTCTGAAAATGAGAAAATATAAACCCCTCAGGTCAACACAGCTTTTTGAAAAACAAGTTTCTTTGCATGAAGGAACTGTTTTCCCCATGTGGTCACTCACCAATATTTATGAGGGAAGGTCACTTGGAATGCCACCAGCAGATGAAAAAACAGGAGGAAAGGAGGGGCTTTCTGTCTTCACTGAGCTGGGTGATTCTGCCAAAGTGATAGCCGACATTGACATTACAGAAGGGAAAGGTTGGCGTAGTCTCACAGTCCCAGCTCTGCTGCAGAAACAAAACAAAAACCCAGAAATAAAAACACATGTATACTTTTCAAATAAGCATAATGTCAAAACATTAAAAGTCTGATATCTGGAATATAAATGACACTTTAATCTTGGCTTTGAAATAGCTATCTCCAATCTACTTTAAAAATAAGATTTAAAGACCCCTATGAAATCGAATGTTCTTCCATAAAATTAATCAATCACTTTAAGGGTTTAGTGGAAAGAAATGGCCATAAACACCTTATGTGCTCAGCTGGTGGTAGAAGGCAGACAAAAATTATAATTCTGATAAAAATGAGGAAAAGCTGAGATTTGAAGACTGCATGCAGAATACATGGCAGGGAATGACAGAAAATTTTATAGGTGAACGTAGTTGACGGAAAACTTAAGGGAAAATTGAAGGATTAATGAAAGGTCCCCCCTTTTTTTTTTTTTTTTTTTTAAATTATTTCATTTTCTTAGTATCTGTGTGAATTTTTACCTATACGTCTTATACGTCCTAAAAGAAAAAACTGTGATGAATAAATAAACAGCTCTAGAAATCTTCAATAGGGTCCTTTACCTTGCAGGGAATATTATCACTGGCTTTTGATACAATTTCTGCTGCAGGGAAAGACTTTCAAAGCTCAGAATGCTGAAGTATTGCCAGGCACTCAAAGACCCCCTGCTGTGCGCGTCAAACTAAGAAATCTCTCTGAACTTGTCGAATTAAAAGTCATCTCTCTCTCTCTGCAACCCCTGCATGAGCTGGGAAGCTCTGTCCTCATTTTTTTAGGCCTTCCACGATAAACAAATGGAGCCTGAAGCATCTTTATTCTTTTCAGGCACATAATTAAAATTCTTTTAAAAATGTAATTGAAGGCAATGAATTTCAAAAGGACGTTCTAGTTAACAACGAGGCTAGAACTGTTTCAGTAGGCCATACTACTTTACCATTCAATTTTCTTTCAAAGGTAAAAGCAAAACAGCTTGTTATGATTCTGGAATTATTTATTTTTTTTAAATTATTTTTTTATTTTGTTTGTACATCAGTAGTCTGCATCAAACCTAAACATCTCAGCAGGATTTATGTTTTCTGGAATGTCATAAGACTTAATTACTGAAAGAGCAAAGAGACGTATACTATCAAAATATGAACAAAGCAGAAAGTATTCTCGGTTTCTCAAAATCATTATTTATATATCCCCTAAAAATTAAAGAATATACTTATTGAAGTACTTGTATTTTCCTGGCAACCCTCTTTCATTAACTGTAAATATTCGCAACTGTGCAAATTTTAAAAAATCTGATAATGCATAGAATGGTAATTTTCTGTGATGACTGTTCCTGTAAATACACTGTAACATATATTTGATGTTGCCAAGAAAAGAGCAAGTGCTGATATAATTTATTATTTCAAATGAGTATAAAAGGAAAAAAAAAAACCCTATCTCCCTGGATTTGAATTCCAGGGATTATCACACAAAATTAACTTAAAGGAGGTAGGAGACAAGACAGTGTTTCAGAAAGTCATCTCTAAGATGACCTCCTGGAGAGCTTAAAATCTAAACATTTTTTTTTTTTCTTTCTTTCTTTTAAATATCTCTTTTAGAATGACTTTCAGCACCTCTCTCTGTTGAAAGTAAAGATTCAGTTTTCACATGTTTCCTCCATGCTATGTTTTTAAAACTGGTACTTCTGGCTATAAATGACCATATGAAATACATTTTTTAAGAGCTTTTCCCTAGAGAAACTAGAGATGGAGATGTTTTAAGGAATGTTATTTTCAGTTCTTGTAGTATTAAGAAAAAGCCAAAAAAGGTGCTGCAAGGAAGCGCTACTCCCGCAACTTCTGGGTAGTACTCCGCCTCTGATACTTATGATGCCTCTGGGAGAACTGAGACAACGCAGCTAACAAAGCTCCATCCTTGGTGGGGGAAACACAGCATGTGTTCTGCATGGGTCAACAACTGTTCTGACTAGTATAGAGGCAGAAAAAGGACCCAGTCAGCTCAACTGGAAAAGACAATGCCAAAGCAGATCTAGCAGAAGCAAACTAGGGGTTTCGCTACACCTTCAAGTAATAACTCTTCAAGTCAGATACTATTTCTTTCCTAGGTTTTTTGATTTTGTTTCTGTTTTATGTAAAACCTGGGTGCAGCACAGGGCACAGCCCAGAGGTCATGCTGAACAGGCAATACAGAGAACAGTGGACCAAGGCTGACCCTCTCTGTCTTCTGCAGATGTCTCACATTACATCAGCAGGTTTGAAATACATTCCCACATGCCTTCATTTCGCACCCAGAACGCGTAATATACAACTTTTACAGGATGCACAGAGACCACCCATTATGCTCCAATCTGGACAAAATTCCTAACTGTGGTGGTGCAGAACTGTTTTATTGGGTTTTTATAAGAAGTTTATGTTATGGTTCATTTCACTATATCCCCAATGTTGTAACTCCTTTTTGTGTTTTCTGTATAACAAGGTGTTTTGTGTCAGTCCTCCCACTCCTCACCTGACTTGTAACATCCCCTCTGCCCGCCCCCCCCCCTCCACCTCTGGGGCAGCCTGTCTATCACTTTGAGGGTCCCTCCCGGATTGTGAAATCTCAGGGAGAGGGCTTCAGGTGATAGGTCCCCTGGGGGGAATTCCTTTAGCTTTGGATTTAGTGGTCCAAGGCTTGGGGGTGGGCACACCTTGTTACCCCCTGAATCCCCTGATTTGTTGTCTTGTTGTATCCTCCCTGGAACCCCTCCCCGGCTTATAAGGGGTAGGAGGGAGATTCAAATGCTCTCAGCCCAGAGCTCTCTCTCTGCTCCTCAGCTCTGGAGCTAATAAACATCTTTTAACCTGCTAAGCTGAGAGCCAGCCTTTTCTCTTCTGCTGCCGTTGCTGTCACGACACTATTGGTCCAGCTGCTGAGAAGCTGACCAGCAGGTAAATAGCCTGTGTGCCCATCCAAACTGGAAACATCTGTGGCTGTGTTGACCCGAGCTAGCCAGAGGTCATCTCCCGCCCGGAGCGGGGACACACCTAACAAGTAATGGTCATACCTTAGAACCAGTAAGACACCACACTGGCAAGAACAGCATGACCAAAGGATATTCATATAGTTATACCAGTGTATTGCTTACATGGGTGCAGTCTTATCATTCCAAGCAATCAAAAGAATAAGGCAGTTCCTACTATGCCTTGTATCCTTATTACAAAAAAGTGAACTCTTCTTAGCTTTCCCTTCAGAAAACTAGGGAGATTTATTACAGTGTATTTATTATGTTTCATTGTATACAGTATCTTAATTGCCATGCAATCCACAGAAAACATAGGAGTACTCATCAAGAAAGATGAATGAACAAAACCCATTAAATTAAAATTGTAGGCAAATTAGTATTTTCAAACTTCATTTCTGCTGTAAAACTGAATTAATGAAAGCATTGTGATTACAAAAAGGAATTCATCTTTCACCACATTTTTTTCTGTAGAATGTGAAGGACATTGGACAAAACATAAGAAACAAAAACTGCATCAAAGAGACAGCATCTGATATTTAAGAAAAAAACCAGTGTGATCCAGCATGAGTATTTAATGTCCATTTGCAGAATAAGTTAAAGGCTCCTTTAAGTTCACTGAGCACTCACTGTAAAGTTTAGGGAAGATCAGTAGCTTAGAAAAAAGTGGCTACTGAAATATGAGTCACGTTTATGAACAAAAGTGATCAAGGTCTACTTGCATGCTAGAGTGTCTTCAGTTTATTCCACTGCAGTACACATATTACTTGATTCAAAGGTGTGTGAATATAAGGCACCAGGCCTATCTACTGTCGCTGGGCCTGAAATTCTCATTTGTTATGTCTGACTTCCTTTATTGATTTATTTTGCCTAAACAGAAGCTGAAATCATTTTTATAAGACTTGGGAACACAAATGTTTACAATATTTACTGTACAGTAAATTTAAAATACAATAATTTCACATTAATTCCTTTTTCTCCTCCAAACTAAAATTATTTAAAAAGCTAAAATTATTATTTAAAAAATTAAAAAATTATTTAAACTTTGTTCCCACTCATATACTGCTATTATGACAGTGATGTTATACAAACATATACATTCTTACCTGTCTTAAAGATTTCAGATACCTTTTTCAGTGGAGGAAAAAAAAAAAAAGCTTTATACCTCATTGCTAAATAAGAGGTTAATGCAAATAATTTATTACTTCAAATGACACTTGTTGCTTATGAACATCTACCTCTTATATGCTATAAAATTAATATTTAACTTGGGCAGAAGATTAGGATACCTATAGTAAAGCTCTTTAAGATACAGTTTTGATCTAGCAGCTCAGCATTTTGTAGACAAAACTGTTGGCAGATGTTGCCTTGATAATTTGGTATGAGGTAGTGCTATTTCAGAAGAGGGAGTAAGTGAACATAAACCCAATTATGACTTCAACAAGAAGAGCAAGGCAGAATATTTCTGCTGTTCTCTCTCTTCTCCAAAATACTTTGATTTCCATATCCTAAGACAATTTTCCAAACATTGTAAAAAACTATCATGCATCAGAATTTAAATTTTTGGTGACTGGAATGCTCTTCTGTTTTATTCCTGTGTCTTCCTTTTTTAGATTAATACAGATATGTGGCTACTTGACTGTACTGTTAAATCATATATTCTGTAATTACAAAATACCATTCTACATGATAGATGTAAAGGAATGATTAGAACAGAATAGTGAGGAATTCCTTAGTGAAATTGGATATCAAATGAGCTGTACAGATTTAAAAAATATTAAAAATACAAGCATAACCTTGTAAGCAGGTTCGATGTCCCATATCAATACTGATTTTATGATATAGAGGTAGTAATCAGAAAAAAAAAAAAAATCAAGAAGTCTGTTACTTTGCTTTTTCTAACCCTCTTGGATGTGGGCAACATGGTGGCCTCCACAAAAAATCTTAAACATTAGAAATTATCTGAAGTACTTGAAAACTGAAATTAGCATTTATTTGCATGATGTATTAGTAGATGCTAATGAGGAGAACAGATAATCAATAAAATAGACCATAGATTAATTACTGTGCACCTAATCCATCTACTATGTTCAAGGTCTTACAAATAATTTTAGAGTATGAAAGGGAAATGTTACTTCTTTTCTGACAATTCTGTTTGTATATAAAATTGCAGTATTGAAAGTAACTATTAATGATATGAAGGAAAAGTCTGAGTGAAATCTTTCTGATGATTTTATAGAGGACCTATTAAGCAAGCATTTTTTCAGAAGGAGGTGCAAATATAGATTACAGAAAATCTGGTGGTCTTGTTGCCACAAGAGCAAAGACGAAACTGATAACATTTTGCAGAAAATCCTAAGTCTGTGCTGATGTAACTCAATCCTATTATATCTTGATGTATTTAATACTTTCTTTGGGTTGACATTCTATTATGAATAATCCTTCCCTATCAGTTGTGAAGGAACCCTGTGACCCTTAATTGCTGCTGCTGTACTGTACCTAAGAGTTTGAGAATGGAGTAAGAATGGACCCACTTCATTTTAACTGCAGACTTTTCAATTCTTTGAAAAAGGCCAAATTAACACTGTTATAAATCTGAGTCATACGTAGCTGAAATCTACTCCATTAATATAAACGTTCTTTAAATGTTAAAAATCAACTGTGAAAGATTCCTGCACATTGAATCTCTAGACTGCTATTCATTCTCATATTCACAATACAGCAAAATATACTTTTGCATTTTTTTCTCCTTAAAATATAATAGAAAACGTGCTGTTCTTATTAACAATTGTGGTATCTTTTCCTCTGGATATAGTCCATTGTGCAGTCAAATTTGGAAGTTCTTTGAAACAAATTACTGTGGCAGCTTTACCTTTATACAGTTCAGAGCAAGCCACTGATGGCACAGAGTGTATCTGTCGAACTCGGTGCTAAAGGACAGAACAGGAAACTGACACAGTTATGACAGGCAAACACTTCTTATCAGCAAGAACTTTATGTTTGTTATTACATAGTCTTAGAATTCCTTGTTACATACTCATGTAAATAGGACCACCATAAAAATTGTGAATTCTGAAATACCTTTCCAGACAGAATTAAGCCTGGAGAAAATTATGGAGAAAATGGAGCACCTTTTAAAATTATCACATTTTTTACTGCAGTGCTAATATTTTTATTGAAAATATGTTGGTGTAAAGAAGTACTATATCTGCTAACTAAAAACATGCAGTATTTTACATTTGAATTCAAAACTATGTGAATTTCTTGAGTTGCAATTAATAAATAAAATGGATAGCTCATACAGTGCTTTCAGCAAATTTTTTTAAGCAGTTGTTTGTAAATTCAAATTTTACAGAAGTTAGATCTCAATTCCTGAACTCCAGCATGTTCACGTATTACCTGGAGCCACTACACTATAACTATTTTAATTTCTTGAAATCCAAGAAATAATTAATTTTGTCATTAATTTAGGAAATGACATATGCTTAAAAGCTTCTTAAAAAAACCAAACATGTAAGTCCCAGAAAATCAACAAAGAATAAAATTCATAGGTTCTAATCTTGAATTTGCTGTATAATGCATTTAAACATATGCTTTGCTTTAAGGACTGGAGGCTTAATACATTAGATCTTAAAAACTCACTAACTAGATGCACAGGACATATATTTATAATGCTATATCCTGTAAAATTAGGCTTCTTAACAGTAATTTCTTGTATCGCTTAGGATATTTCTTTTATTCTAAATGCAAAATGTTCATATTTGAGTGAAAGATAATTTCTGAGTTTTAAATCAATTTTAAATTATACCCAGGGAATAAACATAAAGCAGAACTATTGTATCGGCTCGCAAAAATGCTGCAAGCTCATTCTGCTATTTAGGGGCTTAGGTGATAGAACAGATTTTAATGTAAATAAACGGCTTAGTCGCTAAGTACATAAGACTGGCTGCAGTATGAGTAGATTAGTTACAACGATAAGTTGAAAGCAATCACAGATTGTGGTAAACACATTTTCTTTTTTGAGTATTTCCACAAAATAACTTGCTCATGTTTACATATGGTAGAGACGCTCACTGGCATTATTTTGGCATTAATTTTGTTTTCATTTCAGTTTGCCACTTTGTTTTAGGTATGCATATGCTCGATTATATGGCAGCATATAATTTATTGACACATTATAACTGGTTTGTGCTTGTCATAACTTCATGTTATGTTGTATGCAACAATTGGAAAAACATCTACAGAATGAGGTTTTAGTCAAAACTTTCCTTGTAAGGGTTGGAGAGAGTTCTGTGGTCCATGATGAATGGACACATATAGAGTGGATGTTCTGGAGGACCCAGTGTGCATTGCACAGGCAGCAGCATGTAGGATTAGCCTTGAGCCTCTGCTCACCCGTTTGCTGCACATCATGTGGTTGGCATCCAGTTCTTTTTCAAAATCCAGTCCTTCAAATAATCTTGCATTCTAGAAAGTATACAAAACCTGAAATATTTTTCTAAATAAAGCTTATTACATCTAAGTACTATTTTATTATAGACTAGAGGTTTTTTTTTTCTAATGTCAACAGATGTACTAGGGATCATGAAACCACAGAAGAACCATTGAAGTCCCTTGTTTAAAGAGTAATTCAGTGGTATGTACCCCCATAACTATAATATATTAAGAAACCAACTATAATTTTATTTACGGTTTTGGTCTGAAATTATGAAAGAAACAAGACTTCAGCAAATATTGAAGTAAAAAATATTTAAGGACATGGTAAAAGGAGAAAAAACATACCCACTCATATACTCATATACATTCATATCTGCTTTTGCCATTTTCTGTGATGGCAATCTGACAGATTCTAAGTGAGCTAAACAGTTTTATTTTTAAACCAGAAATGTGATAGATTTGATATTGGCTTCAGAGAAACTTAAGTTGAAGACGGAGTGCAGAGAAGAACTGTGATATAGAGAAGAATCTGGCCAGAGTCTGAAGGAAGATTTCTAGTGGAGCTCTTTAAATGAGGTGGATCTTCTGTAAAATCTTAATGAGTCAGGTAAAATGGAATGTATCAGTGTAGGTCACTTACACATTCTCTTTATTTTCAACAGGTAAAAACCATGAAAGTTCTTACAGCAAGTCCTTTATGAGTTAGTCAAATACATTAACAGAACATAACTAAATGGAATCGAATGTAAAAATGCAAAATTCTACACATATGAACTAAATAATCAGAATGTATGCATTAAGTATTGTGTTTATGAAATGAAAAGGCTGAAAATATTTTTTGTGTTTAGCCTTCCCAAACAGAATCTGAAAAGGAATATAATCACTGTCCAGAGTGGTAAACAAAAACTGTGGAAGAAACTAAGTTCAAGATGTGAGAATGAATGTATATAACTGGAAATAATTAGCACAGGTGAAGACTCAGAGGAAATGTTCTAACCACCCAAACCGAATTGTTCTGGACTATTAATGCATTCTTCCATAGTGGAAACTAATCCTGACCCGTGAGACCCATTTACAGAATGTCATTTCCTGAGACAGAAGAAGCTTTCTTAAGAAAGAAGACAGCAGAAAAAATATATATTAAAGATACTCTATAAAGATTCATTTTCAAAGGCACCAGACTTATGTTTTTAGGCATGATTTCTATTTACAATATTAGGCATCACAGATACCTCTACATCAGGTTTTAATCCCTTCAAGAAGTTGATTTAGACTGAGATATCAACTATTATTTTTCTGAGTATTACATTGTGCTCTTTATAGGTAACAGCATGTTTCTTTTAATATTATATTTCTTTACTAAGCTCCCTTATTTTCCTTACAACTTCCTGACATTTATCTAGATCCTGTTTTTTTTTTTTTTTTTTTTTTTTTTTTTAAATTTCCATGAAGTTGTGTAAGAGATAGTATCGTACATTTTGTGACAAGGGTAGAAAAAAGACAATTTTACAGTTTCTTCTTTGTTCTAGGGAGCGAATACTTTGCACTAGCAGGTTATATTCTTTTCTCAGGTTCATAAATCATGGCAGGGCTATTAGGATAAAATGGCATCAAAGAGGAGAGACTAGCACCCAAAAAACCTGCTTTAGACTTCCGTATTTTCTAGTTTTAATTGACTTAAGCAACTATGGCAACCTAAGATTTTGTACAATATAAAGGTAAACAAACTTTGCTAGTAATTAATCTCTATGAACTAGAAAAATTATTCCAAAATTACAGTATTAAGCTATTGTCAACGTACTGTTTGCTCATTTTCCTTCTTCATCTCATCATACTAAACCTTAAAATCCACATGAAGTTAGAAAAATTCTTCCTTATTCTGAACTAGTGGAATTATAGATCTGTACTCTTCTGCCCTGTTTCCGCGGTTCTTATTATAGGCTCCAGAACTGAAATTCCCAGTTTTCTTAGGATTAGTAACTTAAAAAAAAAAATTACAATCTCAATAGTTTGCTGGGTCTTTTCCAGCAGGAATGAATTCTTCCTCCAGTTTACATTCTAGCTGAGTGCAGTAGTTGGGAAAGTGGCACTCTCCCACAGTTGCATTTCCCACTTCATTATCCCACTTCACAAAATTATTTTAGACTCAGGACTTGGCTTTTGTGTATTCCAGGGTACAGCAATGTATCTGTGATTTAGTGTCTATTGGTCTGTGTTTCACTTTACAATATTACTTTGCTCCTTGTCAAAAAAGAATGTGTGCTTAACTGTATTTTACCGAACCACTAAAAATAAGAAATATAAAAACATGTCCATATGTGCCTGAAAATCTTATGAAAACAGAAGGCAATAGGGTGTCTAACTGCCAAAGTCACCTCAACACCTGCACTCACAGCATTCAAAGCAGAGAACTGTTAAAGTTGGAAAAGACCTTTACGATCATGAAGTCCAACCTTCAGCCTAGAAACATTACCACTGCCTTCACCATCAAACCATGTACTCATGTGCTGTATCCACAGTTTTTCTGACACTTCCAGGGATGATGACTCCACCACTTCCCTGCACACTCTCTCCCAATGCTTTATAACCTTTCCTGTGAAAAAATTATCCTAATACCAAATCCATCTTCTGTGGTGCAACGCAAGGACATTTTTTCTCATCCTGTCACTTGTTACCTGGGAGAAGACACAGACACCCAACACATTATAACCTCACTTCAGGCAGTTGTAGAGAGCGATAGGGTCTTCCCTGAGCCTCCTTTTCTCCAGTTTAAACACAGTTTAGGGCACCTGGCCTTACTCAATCTCATACAATTGACCTTGGCCCATTGATCCAGCCTGGCCAGATCTTTTTGTAGAGCACTTCTAACATCCAGCAGATCAACTCTCCCAACCAACTTCGTGTAGTCCATGAAAAGGAAAAACTGCTACCCTTTAGTTAAACATTCTCATTCAGCACAGCAATATCCATGGAAGAGGTCAATTTATGTGATACAATTTACTGTGAAATTACAAGTTTTGAACAAAACCCTAAGTTACTAATTTTCAACCTCTGCTTTTCTTTTAACTGGCACATATTTGAAAATTACTAAACTAAGTATAAAGAGTATTTTAAAGTAGTCTGTGCTGGTTAAAATTTTCTTTAATGAATTAAAGACAGCAGAAAGATGGCATCAGGATGAACACTGGGGATCATTAAAAGAATTTGATTTTGATACAGAATGTTATATTTTGAAGCACTCTAGGTGCTGCTTACATATAGAAAACTGAGAACAGTGGTATTTTTGCCTGAGCTCTATCAAGATTTTATGCATTTATTTATTTAACCAATAGAAGTATCAGAGAACCCAGTTCAAGTATTACATCCCTTGAATGTCATCCTACAGGAAATAAAGAAGTACACAGACCATTCTATGCTAGAACTCTAAAATTCCAGCGGCGTTTTTAATTTGTTTCTTGCATTCTAGCTTTTAAATACCTGGTATTCCTGTCTTCTTTTTCACACACAATCAGCTGATGTTCTGTGCAGTGCTGCAGCAAAAAAGTTCTCCATAAAGCAGTAAAAAATGTTCAGTTTTTATGGAGAAAGAAAGAAAATTGGAGACTGCCAGACAGTCACATATGTCAGTAAACTGCAAAATAGGTCTAATCCCTACAATTCTGATTTTAAAAGTAGAAAAGTTCCATGTACAAACTGAGACATACATCTGTCTTAGCACTGTTACCTTTTGCTGAAGTTTCAAAATAGGTACTTTCAAAGAAAAAAAATTAACCCTATGATGTGTGTGTATATCATTAAAATATTTCAGGTCAGAAAATGAAGAGCTGAATACAACTTTAACGAAAACTAGAATTTTTAAGACTCTTTTACAGAATCCTATACCGTATCTGTACTTAGAGAGTTAAGACCCAAAACATTGCAGTGTTTCAATCTGTCTCATTTATATTTTGTTTTAATTTTTGCTTTTCCTCCCAGCTTGACTATACATCACAGCCCTCAACCAAGAAAGAAATTGGGGCAGTGAGTTATTTCAACCTAATGACTAGGTTTTACACGAGCAAGGTAGTGTTAAGAACAAATTACAGAACAAAATGCTGAAAATACAAAAAGGTCTCTATGATTTATTTGATTTATTACACAGAGATTGTTATGTTCAATTCCATACCATACATGCAGCTGAATTTCTTGGTGGCTAGTCTATATGTACATCTATATACTAAGAAAAATACTGAAAGATTTATATTAACATTCTTAATTTTATAGTTTCTTGAACTACTTTGTCTTTTTATGTTTTACATTATAGCCATGATTCCTCATTTTAATAAAATAACATATGCATAGAAGCTTGATAATATTATATTTTTCTTAATTCAATGAAAGGTATGAAATACTTACATATGTTGAATCGTCACAGAAGGAAAACTCCATATTTTGAAGACAATATAAAGGGGGTAAAACCCTAGAAGTATTTGCACAAATACTTTAAATAATTCTTTTGAATAACTAGTGCACACACAATAATTCAGATCCCTTACAACATGCTGTAGATATTGATGATGAAATTAAGAAAGATCATTAAATTCTTCAGGCAGCTACACATACAGCTTGATCACTATTTCTTTTATGGAAAAGAACCCTAAACTATATTTCCTAGTGTATTCAAAAGATGAGAATTTTCAAGCTATTTCTTGGGTTTTAGTTTGTAAATATGCTGGTGGATCACATAACTTTAATGCACAATAGTTTTACACAGAAACACTTTCTATGGCTTCACAGGGTGTTCAAAGACTAGAAATCACAGTTTATTCAATGAGTTCTGCTGTGGTTCTTCTATCCAAGTACAAAACCATTTGCAACCATGTGTTACCACACAGGGTATCAGAGTCTTTCCCTCTTTTGATGAAGCCAGATTGAAAAACTTTTTCCTATAGATAGGAACTTATCTAAGACCTAGGCGAACTTCCACCTAATAATTTTCTATTAAATGATTATCAAAATTCTCAGACAATTATTAAAAAATACTCTGTGTATCTAGCATCTGGTACACACCTCCTAAAAGCAAAACATACCAAAATAGATTTCAAATGCATGACATTCTCCTTCATACAAAATCTTCTGACTGCTGTAATTCCATATTATATATAGCATCTGCCAGGTTTCTCTGGATATCTAACTTCTCCAATTTACTCTTCTTACTACAGCCTGTGAGGTTTACGAGTATGCCCAGCCAGAGAGACAGCTGTGAGATTAGCATTGTAACCCATGAACAGCAACTCTGAAGCAGTTTCTTCTGAATTATACAGCTGCACTGAGATGCAACCAAAACACATAACTCTTAAGGTAACTTGCTTATTAAGATGAATACAGACAGAAACAAAACAGCTCTAATAAATTTTACCTTAAATTTTAAATAAATAAATAAATAAACAAAGAAATAACTAAATAAATAAATAAATAAATAGTAGTACTCTCATTGGCTCTGATTGCAATTTATTATATGCATCCCTAAACTAAATATTACAGAATCACAAAATTAACTAGGTTGGAAAAGACCTTTGAGATCATCAAGTCTAATCTATTAATATTTCAAATTGGAAATACAAGCATATTTCTAACAGCAATTTATATTAGTTACTAAATAAATGGTTTGATTTTAAACTATCATTATGTAGAGGCAATGTGAAACATTGTTCAGAAAAGCTTTTTGAGACCCAGGGATAAAGTTAACTGCCACAACTGATAAAGCATGGTATTAGATGTGTTCTCCTGACATGAGATATCATGCTTCAAAGTTTCAAAGCCAGCACTATTAAAAAAAAAAAAAAAAAAAAAAAAAAGGATGGCTTTTTTACAAGTAGGTGAGAAATGGTCCCTTGTAAGTTAATTCTGAATTTCCAAGGGTAATCAAAAAAAGATTTTACATCCAGTTAACATATTTATATATGGATACCAATACAAAAAAATGCATGCATATGTATGCAAATAAAATGCCAATAATTCTTCTGAATATAAGCTGTGCGTTCAATATTTTGCACAGAGTTTGAGTGTTCCTTTCATAGTTTATCTTTGTGATAAATCCTATAGGGCCCATGCATCTGTATGGTAGTTCTGATGTACAGTTGAGGGATAGAGATGTGTCTTTTTTTTAATTTAGATCTAAAACCACTTGTAAACTTCCAAATCTATTCCAGTTCTCCAGAAGTTTCCATTTGAAGACTTTTTTTACTAGAGTACAGTTTACAAAACAAAATCTTTCACAGGAAGTAATTATTTAGAGTAATTTCTTTTAATCCTGATTAGATGTGAACACAACCAAGGTGAAATACTTTGCAAAGTAACTGAACCAAAACAGTATACATGTGATTGGGCAAGAATTGGAGAATGTCAACAAAGGGAACCTTGTGGTTGATGTCTATTACAGGCCGCCAGATAAGGACGATTATTGATGAAGCCTTTCTGCTCCAGCTACAGGAGGCATCAGGTTCAAAGGCTCTCTTCCTGCCGGGGGACTTCAACCACCTCAACCTCTCCTGGAAAAGTAGCACAGCTAGCTGTAGTGGGGTGGGGAGCAGCCCTGCTGAGAAAGACTTGAGGTTGCTGGTGGATGAAAAGCTGTACGTGAGCCAGCAGCGTGCACTTGCACTTTCAGAAAGCCAATCATATCCTGGGCTGCACCAAAAGGAGCGTGACCAGCTGGTTAAGGGAAGCAATTGTGCCCCTCTACTCTGCCCTTGTGTGACACCATATGGAATGCTGCATCCAGCTCTGAACTCCTCAGCACACAAAAGCAGATCCAGAGGAAGACCACAAAAATGATCCAAGGGAAGGAGAACTTTATATTAGTTTCTAATATCTCCCAGGGTCCAGCCCTGTTCAGATAAATGGTTTAAATCATATAATGAGACAGCTTCCCTAGACATGCCCTGTAAAATAAAAGGTTTAATAACAAGGAAAATAATAAACATAAACAGGTAAAGAAAATGCAGGTTGAACACAGTGCAGAGAACATTCTAACACTGTTACGGCAGTCCCAGAAATCTCTTTGGTTCTTTTGTGTAGTTTCTTTAGTACTTAATAGTCTAGGTGGGTTCCACTGGCAAATTGCCAATAAGGAATGGTACAGACTTTGAAGGACAGTGACAAGGTCCAACAGGTGTTTCTCGCTTGGCATTGAGCCAATTACAAAGAGAACGACACAGAACTTTCTAGTTTCCTTCCATGTTTCAGGTAAACTGAAACCCTTTTCTTTATACAGAAATGCTCACTTGGGAGTGGGGGGTGCATTACTATAGCACTTCACCTAAGAGTACAGGCTGAGAGAATTGAGGTTGTTCAGTCTGGAGAAGAGAAGCCTCCCAGGAGACCTCATGGCAACCTTCCAGTATGTAAAGAGGGCCTATAGGAGAGCTGGATAGAGAGCCCTTTTTCACAAGGGCTTGTAATGAGAGGGACAAGGAGGAAATGGCTTTAAACTGTAAAAGGGAAGATTTATATTCAATATTAGAAAGAAACTCTTTCCTGTGAGGGTAGTGAGACACTGGAACCAGTTACCCAGAGAGGTGCTACATGCCCATCCCTAGAAGTGTTTAAGGCCAGGTTGATGGGCTTTGAGCAACAAAATCTCGCTGAAATGTCCCTGCTTGTTTTAGATGGCTTTTAAAAGTCCCTTCCAACCCAAACTACTTCTATTATTCTATGATTTCTTGAAGATTTTCACGTTAGTTTTTGTGGCTTCAGGCACTACCATAGGCTATTTCTAATTCAGATTCCATATACTCCCTGTAACAGAAATGCATAGACTATGGCTTCCAGAACTTGTCAGCCTGGAAATTCTAGGTCTGGAGTCTGCTTGATGGTTACCTAGAAATTCATGTGTGATATGGAGAAAGTAATTTAGCAAAACTTAATTCATCGCCTTTTCTAATAAAAATATTAAGGAATTTTAAATAAAGTTAGGGGGTCACACAACTCAAAACAATCAAAAACTTTATCTTGCAAAAAAATAGATTGTGAATGAATTAGACCTATTGATAGAAAAACAGTAAGCAGTGAATTTGGAAGTGGAATCAGACACTTAGTGGAAGGAGGCATGGAGCTATCAATATATGCTTGCCTGTTTCCATACTATTCCATAGGTATTTTTAATTGATCAAACACAATATTGTGCAAGATGCAGCTTTGATCTCATCTCATCTCATCACTGTAAGTTTTTCATGTGTTAATGCTGTACACCTCAGTTTTTTCTACAGCTAAACTGAAAAGATATATCAGGGGAGACATAGTCCTACTGCTATCCTGACAGAATGCAAGTACATTTTTTACCAAACCACTCTGTATTTTCAGATGCAGCATTCAAAACATTGGATTTGTCCTAAACTGCACACTCAGAATTCAAGTTTTCCATGGTGACAAAAATCAAATAAATCAGTGAAAAGTTTCCAACTGCAAGAGAGGGCAGGGATATGGTGAAAATTATACATTAACATGTCATATCTCTTTATATCATCTCAGGCATTTAATTGTAAACCAATCTGCCTCAGTGTATATTTTAAAATGTAAGACTTCATCAAGTATTAGATCTAAAAGATGAGTGATTAGATTTGTTTAACATTAAGAGGAACCTTATGATTTATTAATTCTTGTTATTTTTCCCTCTACCTCAAAATGTATTAATTATAAAAAAAAAATCACATTTTATTTCAAACTACCAGACTAAGCTCAATCTTCAATTGATGTGTCACCTAAGGATACATAGTATTAAGACTAATTAAAAGCAGCCAAAAATTATATTCCAATATTACAGACCAACTGCAATTAATTCACAAGTGTCTGTGTCAAATAAACAAAAGTATTAACATGTGAACCATAGAAATAAAGAAATAATTTTGAAGAATATGCAGAATATATCACATGTAATTATTTTTGGCTTGATCATGGTCACATTATAAAAGATTTAAAACATTCAACCTATGTTTATGGCTTTTAATAAATGTACTGTTTTCCTTAGGTCTTTAGAAAATAGTCACATACACTACTTCAAATGAATTATTTTTACATTTCTTAAAAATACTTGTTAGCTCTGAAGATTATAGGCATATCTAAATATTTAATTGATGAAATAATTTCTTTAGTAATCATAAATGAAACAGAAATAACACAATATCTCATTAAGAATTTACTTTTGTTATTTTTTATTTTTTATTCAGTATTATTACTGAACTTTCTCTCCCTGGAAAATGGTATCACACTGCACTAACTCTTCACCTAATTTTTTTTCTTTTAAATCTTTTAACTTTGCCTCTGATGTGAAGCTATTGATGTGCATCCTACAATCCTGTTGATAACCTATGTAGCACCTCATTAGGCCATACCATTTCTTGACTCCCAAGAAGAGCAGCATAAAGAGGAAATACTGTTGTACAGTGCCTCTCTGAATGAGACCTTTAGTGTGAAATAATATATATATATATATATTTCAAAATTGCAAAGTATTTGAAGGCACTGGTATGAATGAAAACACAAATGTACCACACCTTAAGGGATTGTGGATCAAAACCCTCTTGGGGTTTGCCCTGAAGTTCTATTACCAGCCATCTCTTTTTAGTTGATCTTTTAAAATATTGGAAGAATTTTTTCAACTATCTAAAAAAATCCTGCCTTCAAAAGATCTGTAAAGACAATGTTATGTCTTCAAGTAATGAAAGAAGTTTAAAATGGTTTCATCTAACAGAATGGGTACTTTTTTGTAACCTTTTTAAAAAAAGTCTATAACATATTCCTGGTGAGAACTCTTATAATCTTTGCTATGTACAAGATTCATAAATATCAATGCTCACATTTATAGGGACAATACTATCACTATATGTTTAGGTGAAACTTATTTTTAGATAAAAGTGCTTTATAGCTAAAAAAAAAAAAAAAATCCTCTTTACCTATAAATGTGTACGTGGTTCTGAATAGTTTCAATAGCAGAGATCTAAAGAGCGAAAAAGAATTTAATAAAATTCAGAACAAGTTAGTTTCACAAGAAAAGAGGTGTCAGAGTGATTAACTTGTTTTGTTCACTTAGCACTGGGAATATATACAATAAAATGTTACTTGAAAATGTTTACTCAATCAAAACCATCATTAGATTATACTTCCTGGGCAGCATGCAGAGTAAACTAATGCATACACAGTCTGCAGGTGTTGATTGGACATCTCAGTTTAAAATGGAAACAACACAAAGATTCTTACATCAAACTGCCCCCTTTATACTCTAGAACTAATTAATTCCACTGGGACAGAGAAATACAAAAAATTTAGGATCCACTGAAAAAGACAGGCTGAAAAGCAAAGAAATGTAAAAAAATAAGCAATAACAGAGTTATAAATTTTGAATTTTGTATCAGGCTGCAACAATGAAGTTTCCCAAGCATTTGCTGTAAGTAAAAATCTAAACTAGATTTTACAGGACACTGTCTCCAAATAAATACTCAGGTTTACTGCTCCACCTATAAACTCAATATTCCTTAATGCTGGAAAAATCCATAGACACGGTTTGCAGAAACTTTTAATGACATAGAAATTCAAAATCATATTCCATTTGGTGAAGGAAACCCTATCAAAATATAGCACTGAGAACAGAATATTTCTCTCTGTCTTTGACAAGATAACCTCAATCTGCACAGAAGTGGGTTTCTTCCTATATTGCTATTACTATTGTTATGCCAAGCCCTGCACTTGGGTCAGACCAAATCCATGCAGCCCTACAGATTCAGGAAGAGTGGTTGGAAAGCAATCCAGTGGAGAAAGACCTGGTGCTGCTGCTTGACAGCAGCTGACCAAGAGCCAGCAGTGTGTCCAAGTGGCCGACAGGGCCAATGGCATCCTGGCTTATAGCAGAAAAATTGTGGCCAGCAAGATCAGGGAAGTGATTCTTCTCCCGTACTCAGTACTGTTGAGGCCACACCTCAACTGCTGCGTGCAGTTCTGGGCCCCTAATTCAGGAAGGATATTGAGATGCTGGAGCAGCTCCAGAGAAGGGAAACAAAGCTGTTTAATGGTCTGGAGGCACAAGTGTTATCAGGAGTGGGTGAGGGAGCTGAGGTTGTTTAGCCTGGAGAAAAGGAGGCTTGCAGGAGACCTTACGCTTTCTACAATTACCTGTAGTGATGTGGGTGTCAGTCTTTTCTACCAGGTAACAGGAAGACAGGATGAGAGGAAATGGTCTCAATTTGCATCAGGGGAGGATTAGAACAGATGTAAGGAAAAAATTCTTCAATGAAAGGGTAATTAAGCACTGGAACAGTATGTCCAGGCAAGTGATAGAATCACCATTCCTGCAAGCCTTCAAAATACTGTATAGACTTGGAAATCCGGCTTAATGGTGAAGATGGCAGTGCTGAGATAATTTTGGACTGGATGATATTAAAGGTTTTTTCAACCTAAACAACTCTATGATTCCATCTAGCTGTCAGGAGGAAATTTCATACCATTTTGATCTGACATTTTGCCCTGGCTGAAAATAATTTGTTTCAAAAAACACATTCATGATTCTGTCCCAGTGATGTTCCTCAGAAACTGAAAGTTTAGACATCTGTCTTTGAAATATTGACTACAGTCCTATTACATTTACAGTTCCATTTGCTAATTGCTTAATAGATCACTATATTTCTTAGTTTAACAGACAGGAAAGTTAAAGAGTGTCAGAAAGTTAAGAAAAAGAAGTCATACTGTAACCTTTATTTCTGACAGTTTTCAAACAGCAACTATTCTGAACATTTGAAATTATTCCTATTAACATGCTTTACAGACACAGCTGAAGCTCACAAAAACTACAGTAACCCTTCCAAACACCTTAAAATTTCAAAAATCTAAACCAGATGCCTATTGCTGAAAATGTATCAATGTGATTACTGTTAGCTCATGAAATTAACACAGAAAACGCCTGTGTGCCTGGAAATCTGTACCTCTCATTCTTTTTTAGGACACAGAAAACAGTCAGATTCTACCTTTGTGGGCAGAATAGTAATGCTTTTCCTATGACTCAACAAAGAAGCTAAAAGTCAAACATGTTTTGCATTAAGTAGTTTTTATCTACAGTCAGGATATTTCATGTGAGATGCAATGTCCCCAGTGAACACAGAAGGTTTTCTAAGTTTTAATCTGATTACTTCTCCGTCTTAACCTTTATGCTTTTGTATCTTCATCTCTAATAACTGCACAAAATGTGTTTAGTTTATCTAACTCTTCTATTCCAAAAGGGACATATATCCAGCATTTTAGTACTTATCTATCATGAAAATTTGCATGTTTTTGCTGTTGTTTAATATAGGTAAAATATCTGTATAACATCTGTAGCTACTGAACAATTTTTCAGTTTTCTTCTTTGGATATGACAGAATCTAATGTTCAAATGCAGACTGTGCCATGACTAACAACAGCTTTTAACACTTAACCATTATTAGCATTAGCATTACTGTAATAAATATTAAATGAAAATTTTCTTCTTTACTATATGAATGGTAGGGCTTTGCCTTTTTAGACATTTCATCTCCACTTCAGAGTCCATGTTGCTGTGTCAGCTGTCATAGTGGCATCTAAAAATTTTCCTTGTACAGCAGAACTCAAGTTTTTATTCTATTTTTAATATATATTTTTCACATGAACACAGAAAAGTTTGAATTGGGGCTCAGTGTATCCAGCTTTCTACATGGGACAGCGGATATTAACCAATGCATATAGAAGAATTTATATGGTCATTCTTCCCTGGTATGCCTTTCAAGTTTCTGCCAATCCCTAGCACATAAACACCCAAGACAGAACTTCAACTAATTTCTAAAGTAATCTATAGTTCTGGTCTCCACAACATCTGGCAATGTGTAACAATTTAATTCTGTCATAGCATTTTAACCAGATTTTTTTTTTTTCTTAAAATTTTATTAGTTTCATTACCTGTTTGCCCCCTTTGAAAAAGCGCATACAAAGAATTTGAGTGTGGAATCATTCACTAAAAAGTTACACTCATGCTGTGCATGGCATAATTTACACTAACCTCATGCGTGTCCTTTTCCTCTTCTAGCCTTACCCTTGCATGCTTACTATCATGAATGACGTATGGAATGGAAACTTAAAACAAAAAATTTCAACAGAACTAGAAAACATAAGAAGTGGTCTAACAACTGTACTAGAAATCAGAAAGAACACATATGAGGAAGTGTATCAGCAATGTCTGTGCTGCAGCTGAACAGCACTGCCACCACTCAGGCTTTACTCTGAATAGAACTGAGTGTGTGTGCTCCTGAAAAGGGGTAAAAAGCACTAACACTATACCCCCAATGACCAATACAAGCTTTTTCCCACTGCTACGCCAGCTCTGACAGTGAACATGGCTAAATAACCAAACTTAATTTCTTCAATATAATATTTGCAACTGTTCTTAATATACAGAGAAATAATGACTACCCTGGCTCCTGAAAGTTGTAGAATAAGCCACACTATATAGTGCACACAGGTATGAAAACATGTTTCCTTGTTGTGTGAAACACTATGCAAAGAAAGTGAAAACATGTCTAAATGTTGACATGCTAACCACAAAAAAATGGTATAAAATCACTCTCTGGACTGAAAAAAGAAGCCTAGAATTAAACTGAGTAGTCAAAGAAATTTGGATAGTAACTTCTCCAGAAAAGAGCATCCCTGCACTTTTGGAGAAAATTAATTAAAATGAGCACAGATAACAAATACTGTCTATTTACAGTTGTCTGTAGTAGTCTACAGAATCTGTTTCTGACAAGGCAGGCTCCAATATACCTTATGTCTCACCAAGTGATTTCTCATTTAATTTTCTCTTTTGCTTTCATATCAATACTTGCTGCATAAAAAGTAGAGAAATTGGCCAGGAGAAGTGTTTCATAGTGATCTCTTCTGATTCTTACAAGGAGCACACAGCAAATCATTGTTCCTCATAGCCTGCCACTATGAGGAATTATCCAGCTCCACCAGCATTCTTTTCACCAAACTTAAAAAAGTTGGCTGCCTCAACCTCACTTCGCAAGTCACCTCCCCTGAGCTCCTCACCTGTCATGGAATGCATGAAAAGTCTGAGACTACCTTTCTCACTCCTTTTGAGATAAATATGATGCCCTGAGCCTAAAGCTGACAACATTAGTATTTTAAAATTGTGCATGAAACGCAGCATTAAGATGTGGATGGGATTTCTGTGAAACCCTCCTTTAAAACTGCCCCCTTGGAGATCCCTCCAAGAAACAAAAATGACTGCAAATCAGAGGCAAAATCAGCATCTTCCCTGTATCATCACTTTCTTTATATGGATTCCTCCTTTAGCCACTTCTGAAAAAGAACTGTACTGCCCAGGAAGAACCATTGCAATTTCTTTATGTTACCACTCACTTAGAATATTAGTCAGATGTACTTCATCCCTTCATAAATTGTCAACGACGTAGCTTTTCTTCCTCTTGACCTTCTAACTCCCTTTATGCTGTCTTGTATCATCTCCTTTTCTCTTATCTCACCAGATTTGACAAAGTTCTCTCCCTCTTTGTTCAGTAACAGTTCTTTCACTTAAAATGAATGAATCTCTAAAACCCCATAAAAACAGGAAGCAAAAATTATGAACGGATTGACTCCTTTCTCACAAATCTTTAGTTAAAATTTCAGAACATATGCATCTTGTACAATATCATAATACTTCTGGTTTGGGGTGGTGGCAAGTCTTACCAGTACCACCAGATTTTCTAGTGGTTTGTTTATTTGGTTTTTTTTAGGTCACTTTTTCTAACACTTCTCTCCCAAATATTCAAGATAAAAGAAGAATGCTTATACAGATGTGTATCAAAAAAGAAACACATTTGTTTCAGTTTAGGTAATCTCAAGCTAAATTATTCAGTTCATTGCTGTTCTGATATTAACATTTTTTAAGTTAATTATATCTGACAAAAACATATACAAAACATATACAAAAACAACACATGCAGGTTACATATTTACCAATTTTCAATCTTTTATCATGTGAAATTCTATTTCAGAATAAATTAGTGTGAAGGTTTGTATTTTCACTGCTTTTGCATTCTACTTTTCAAATTGTATCTGTTTTGCAAGATCTGCAGAAACAGACAATATTTGTTACACTTGTCTTTCTTATCACTTCACATGCATTTACAGACATTACAGAAGTAGTAATGTACTGGTGATCATGGATACATTTAGGGGTGATGCTTAGGGATATGCTTTAGAGGTGGATTTGGCAGTGCCGCGTTGATGGCTGGACTCCATTAAGTTCTTTCCCAATCTAAAAAATTCCCTGATCCTATAATTGTATTGGAGCTATTACCTTAACAGAAGATTTTCGTTTTGTTAGGGAATACATAAAACTTTTAATTCATTTCAGAATTTGAATAGAAGGGTTCTAGCCTGTCTCTTCTAACTTCAAAAAGAAAAATAAAATTATTTGTATACATTCATATCAACATTTACAATCATTATTTTCAATATTAAAATAGACATCTTTCTTGATTTTGGTTAAAGAATTTTAACTTAAGTTTCTAGACTTGTTATACTAAATTCACATATATTAAGTAATATGTAGCAAGTAATTCTGTTCCTTGGGGAAAGGTTTTACATATTAATTTGCTGAAATATCTTCAATTCCAAAAATCCTAGGAATATTATAAATTTTTCCTAATACCCTGCCCTGTGTTATTTCCTTTTTATTTGCATAGTGTGAAAATTTAATTTTTCAATATTTTTTTTTAATCTACAATAATCTTTCTGCTTTTGAAAGTAAAAACTAAATTCCCCTAAATTCCCTTAGTTACAGGTTCTTTGGTGAAAATCTCTGTCCATCCTACCAATTATAACAAGAATAACCATCATACCATACTGTACCGTACCATACCATATCTATCATATCATATCAATCATATAATATCATATCATACTGTGTATCAATACATTGTTCCAATGCTTTTGGAAATACAACTTTACTTAATCAGTGTGTCAAATTATTGTGTCCTTTTAAAAGCATTTTATTTGTTTCACGAAAATATTTTACACTAGGACTACAGATTCTAAAATCTGTTGAAAATGAGCCTTGTATTGAAGACTCGATGGAAAGTAGCTCTGCAGTTTGAAACTACTTCTCTCTTAAGATTAGCAAACATCCCTTAAGGGAAAAGTAAAGTAGAAAAAATACAGGATCATCAAAAGATCTGATAGTTTTGATACTGATAGGTTTGAAAACTTATCAGAGATTCATGGACTAAAGCCTTCAAAATATAACCTTCATCTTAGGAAATCCCTGAGCTGTGGACTGCCACATGCCAGAAAGTTCCATTTTATGCTTGATCTGTTCTTATTTTTCCTAGGCATTTTTGACTGGCCACTATTGGAGACAGTATATCAGACTAGGAGGTTCTTTGATCAAACTGAAAACAGCCATTTTCTCTTGTGTGAAAAACATTTTGAGAAGATAAAAAAAAAATCTTAATTTTGCATCAATTATAAACCCCATCAATTTACATTAAAATTACTAGGATAAAATTATATACCCTAATTTCCTACTAACTTGTTTCAGTAAACAGCAATATTTAACTGTGAGGCTTATTGTTCTATTTTCTGTGATGTCAACAGAAATCTCATCTATTACCAGGCGTCAGGAGTAGAGGGCACCAGTGAAATCATTACAAGAGACTATTTGATGATATTTTACCACTAGGAGTAAAACCAAAAGCAAACAGTATTGCCTTACTGTGACTTATGATAGATTGCACTTCAAAAATCAACTAGGCAAACAAAGCTTTTCAAGACAGAATTAATATTATTAACAGTATCTTAAAAGTTTTACTTTTTCTTCCTAAGCCATATTTGGCCCTTTGTTTTTGGAAGAATTAGATGGATGAAGCCTATTTTACGAAGGTGTTGCTTCACTGCTAACTCAAATAATCCCCTTCTTCTTCTCCCCAGACAGATCATTTGTAAGGAAGGGGTTAATACATAACAAACTTTCTAGCATATAATGTGCCGTTTCAGCTTGTGAAATGGTTCACTTGAAAATGAAGAGTAATATGTGTACATTCTAAAATATAAACTAACTGATAAAAACAATCAAATTCTCCCAACTGGAAAACAACATTTTACTGCATAGTTTTATTTATTTGGTACATTTCAACTCCCATTCTGGATTTTTAAAGCAGTGTCTCAAATCTAATGACACATCATAGTGAAAAAACACAAACACAGGATATCTAGACTGACTTTCAGATATGTTTTCTGTTTTCAAGTCTGTTACTGGCAGATCTGATGTGTTAATAGATGGGAAGAGGAGACAAAAATATAGCCAATTTTGTTCTTGCTTGCCATTTTTAAGTGACTTTAAAGGACTGAGTATAAGCTAGCTTAGCTGTCAGGGAAGGCATCAGTTTCTTTCCTTTGAAACATCTGCTGACTAATCTTCCACTCAGGAAGTATTTTACAAATAAAACAATAAACTCTTTTCAGTGTAGCTTTAAGTGTTAGCAATATCTGAGAAAGAGGATTTTGTGGGGTTTTTGTTTGTTTGTTTGTTTGTTTTTTGTTTTGTTTGTTTTGTGTTTTTTTCCCCCTTTATAGTTGCTTATAAAACATATAAATAGTTAATAGTTAATAGTTAATAATTTTGGTTTTGGGAAGGGGGCACATAGAAGGCTGCAAGCTCAGAGAACAGACTGAAAAACAAAGCAGCCTTTAAAACTGCCCAGCTGTTCTGCAATTAGCAATTTTCCCAGACTGGCCACTTTCACATCACTTTAAGAACTCTGTGCAGTTGTCCTACTTAATCCTACTGATCTAGCATTGTCAAATACAGGAAAACAATAGACTGCATTCATGAATGCAACATTTCAGGCATGACCTGGACCATCTATGGTGTTCTCCCCTACCCCCACTGGCAGGAAATGGTTCAGAATAGTAGTCCATTCCCTCACTGTCCAAGAAGAAAAATTGGTATGCATCACACACCCCTCATGATTACTAACCAAATATAGTCATGCCAGAAGAATTTCCTGATACTGTTTCAGCAATATCCCTATATAGCCTGCTTTGTGAGAAATGATTTTATGAAACTATTCCAAATTCCTCTTTGGTAAATTAGTTTGTTGTGCTACCATCAGTAGCGCAGTTGCATTTACATGGGCAAGGAACCCAAATTGAAGAGTTGACATCTTAAGAAATGACGCAAATCCTTCTTCAAAAACCAACAATGAAGTTCTCATTAGGTCACCTACCAAGGGTAACACTTGAATTCTGAATATCCACACAAGAAATTGGGACAAAGGAGTCTTCCAACAGTAACAAAGAATCCTTTTATTAAGCTTCAAGATGGGACTGCGATGCAGTGTCTACTTTCCTAATAAGTTAACAGAGCGTTAATAAAACCACACTGTTACCCATTAAAACTGCAAAACAGTCCTAGCTTGATGCTGCAATTTTTTAAAATTTCAGCCCTTTCATACCCATACCTTTATTTGGAAATCTAACTCTTTTTATGTGTTGGAAGGCTTGCTAACAAAAATCTTCCAGTGAAGTGAAATGCAGTTATAAATTTATTCCCAGCAACAGAATCTTCAGCTTGCTTTGGCAGCAAAATACAAACAACAAAGGAGAAAGAAACCTTTGGAAAACAAGGGTTTTCAAGTTGTTAAAAATATTTTAAGTACTGTCTTTGTCTTTAAATGAAGGTGCTTAATTCTGAAAGTCATACCTGTACAGCATTTTCTCCAAGCTGTTTTGCAATATTAGAGCTATTAATAATATAAAGGCTCAAAGAATTACTGCTGATCTTGTGGCATGACAGAAATAATAAAAAAAAGGGCTCTAAAAATGTATCTAGTACGATAAAGACAAGCAAGTGTTCACGTATGGGGAGAATGAGAGTGATGCCATGGAAAAATAAGGTAGACAGAAATATAAATCAAGTTTGGAATTGTAACATTTGAAAAAGATAAAATGAAAACCTTTAAATAATGATAAAAGTAGGTGAGACTAGCAGAATTAGTCTCAAGATGGCAATAATATTTAACAATTAAAGTGCAGAGGTACCAGGTAATGTGAAAAAATCCTCCAAGAACTCTATGTTTTATAACACAAATGTAAAACAGAATTGGTTTGCTCAGTTTTATAATGCCTAAAGCTACCTTGCTACAATGACAGTCATTATGTGTAAGTAATATTGTGCTACTAAAATACAGTTACATAATTATAAAGAAAAAGATCTTGTAAAAGAAGCATTTTGGTGTCGTTAGATATGACAAAGTGCAGACAACCCTGTAATTTTCATTTGTATCAATATTATAACACTAGAAAAATAAATCTGGAAGCATACTGGGAAGGCTGGTATCTCCCAGCACAGTATGTGTCAGGCTTGCATACATGCTGCAGTGGTGCTGAATACTTACATTCTAACAACAATGTGCTTGGCATGTGTAAAGCTACCAGCAAACACACAGAGGAGCACCACAGTGAATGTTCACAGATCTGCCATGCAGAGAGTACCTTAAGGCCCCTGCGCTACCAAGCAGGGCTGGCTGACACGAAGTGTATACGTGCAAACATCGTTGAATATGCATAATTTGGATGTGCAACTACTTTTAATCACCTGAAAATATTCAGCACATTAAGTATTTTATACACGCAGTATTGTTAGTGACTTCTCTCTTCTATACAGCAACAGACTGCTACATGCTTGAATTTTTATATGTGAGGCGGCCTGCTAAGTTCCACTGAGTTACTTACAGGAATTATGCATAAAAAATTAAAAATAGAGCATATATCCATGTGATTTGTTGAATCAATCACGATGATTCAAGGCAAATTTTATACTGTGTGCTGGACTCTTGTCACTTCTACAATTAACATATCAATATATCTGTTGCTTCAAACTCATGCTCTTAAAATTCTAGTTTCTACAGGAACTTGCATTCTATCAATACAAATTATTCCCCCTAAAATTCAGTCTAGAAATACATTAATGTTATAAAAGTTTTTCTAAGAGAGAGACTTACTGAGATATCAGTTTAAGGAACTGAATGCCTCTTTTAACTTACCAAAAGATTAACAATTGATTTCTTAATGGGTTCTGATGTGAAAAGATTTGAATCAATTCTTGCATTCCACAGAAAGATTGGTTAAAACAAAAGAGTAAAAAGAAAAAAAAAACACCCAAGCAAATATACCATATAAGGACAAAATATGAACTCAAAGGAAAGCATAAAAATTTTTTAGAAATTGTATATTATTAACAAATATTAAGACTTTGCTTACTTTGTCATTCTTTGCTTTAATAAATCAGCCTTCAGCTAAGATGATCTGAGATATTTCAGAGGGTGAGAAAACTGCTCAAATCAAAATGAATTGCTTCTCCAATTGTCTGGAAATTCAGGTTTTTTTCACTAGTGGTTAACAAACATCACTGTAGCCAGAGGAATTTAAAGATCTCAAAAATTGAACTCTTCCAGTTTTAATATAGTTTGTTTTAAAAGTTATGATAAAATTTCTAAAAATTTTAGTCAAGCAGACTGTCAATATCAGCTTTAAAATGAAAGGAATATCTTAAGGCTCACAATCCTTGAAACCCTTAAATAAACATTCACTATACACCCAAGGCATATATTGGAATGCATAAGACTGCTCATATCCTAACATTTTGCATACACTTAAGTATTTCCTAGAAGACTAGTTTTCACTTTCAAGTCTTTAATTACTTCAATGTAAATTCCAGTTTAGAGAGAAGTGTTTGTGAATTGGTTTTACATTATTCTTAGGAAAAACCCTAACATAGGTAAAATGCAACCCTCATATTGGAATCCTAAAAAAAACCCAAAACCAAAACCAAAACAAAAACAAAAAAAAACAAAACCAAAAGAAACCGAAAAACCTCACACTAATCAGCCTTAAAATAGAAACTAAGTAAAGAAATGAAGCACTGTCTTAATCAGATTGACAGCTGAAAAAAACCCAAAAACCTCAAAAACCCCACGAACCTAGCAACCAAATCCTGCTCACTTAAAACTGGATTTCGAGCCATATGTGCTCAAGTAGTACAGTGATAAAACTGAAAGTAACCATACAAAATAAGTTCTTGTCTGTAAGTAAAAATCCAAAAAGCTTCAGAGCTGTTATTTTGCAAATGGTATCTAATTAGAGACACCGTCTCAGTAATTTCAATGAACTTTCTTTTTCTCAAGTATCTCTCTCAAATTTTACTATGTAATTGCAAATTTTCAAAGAAGGAAAGACTCATTCAAAGAAATTGAGAAGCTTGGAAGTCTTTGCCCTGGTACTCATTTGATTTTACCAATAAACAGTGCCTCTAAGATTTACAAGCAAGATAGGTTATTACATATATTTCACACCTGCCTATCTTATGAATTTTAATTCTGTTATTTTTGGGAAATTATTATCTTTTCAAACAGAATGCTATCTGGGTACATCCAAAAAGTGAACAATCTGAAGGTGTCGATGAACATTCCTGACTTCTAATATAAAGGAGTGGTTTGTGGGTTGGTGTTACAGAGAGGAGAGCATGAAATTATTACCACAAGTAATTTATGACTCTGGTAAAAAGTTTTCATTTTAAATACATTTAAAATCTGATTTTAATTGGGCTGGAAGAATACACATTCTTTCTAGAAATATTTTCCTTGTGTGAAGCACAGAATAACAGTTCATGCACAATGCCAATGTGACTGTATAGGGCATTTATTTGGTGGCAAACATCAAAGAAGCTAGCATACCACTGTGGTTGTTTCAACATGATCTCTACATAGTTTTTAGGTTTATTAAAAAAAAAAAAAAAAAGCCTCAGGCAATTCCTTCTGACATCTGCAGACACTTTTAATCTTTAATCAAATCTCTTTCCAACTGATACAATTAAAATATCAATCATTCAAATATGTTATCCAGAAATGTACACTTGTACAAAGCAAACATTCTAAATGCTGCATAATCTAGCTTTGAAATTCATATAAATTCTAATGGTCCAAACAAGCTTGTCATATCTGGGGGCAAACTTAACAAGCCTCATGTTATACCCAGGTCTTTGAATTTATTCCAGTGTGCTGAACTACAAATAAGCCATTCTCCTACCTCCATCCTTTTGGGTAAGGGAAGGACAATTAACGAGAGATTATGAACTGAAATAATAATAATTTACTAAAAGCACAGTAACAACATCAGTATTAACAGCAAATGTACACAGAAGAGAAGAGAAGAGAAGGCGCTTTACTGGCACCTGGCATTTCCTGCTCAAGCCACACCCTCACGGATGATTGAGTATTGCAGAATAAACACTGTGGTCACACCCACAGCATACCAAAAACTTCCACCCTTTCCATGATCTGGAACCAGATCATCCAGAATAATTCAACTTCTGAGACTATTTCAATAGGCACTTACAGACCCCTAGTAATGTAGGATTTACTTACAGTTTTAGCATTACCAAAACAGCATAAAATTAATCTTTCGCCCATAGTGTGTTATAAACTGATCCCATATGAGAAAAACCCAGCACCAACATAAGTAGCTAGAAAAGTGAAACAACATAAAGAAATATCCTTTATCCTAAAGAGAAACCATTAACTTCCAAGAGGACTGAATTCACTTTTCCACATGACATGCACATTCAGTGAAATGAATGTAACATCTCCAAACCTATTCCACCTAGAAATTAAATTATCCTATTCAAACATTTTACTCTACTATTTTCTCTCAAAAAAAATACAGAATCCACCCCAAAATGTGCAGACTCTATCATCAGTGTACCTTACAATGGCTAATTCAGACCACATCAATAGCTCTGATGTGCTGACAATTACTTTCAGTCAGTTTATTTCCTAATCAGTCCATTATAGAACTACTTATGGACTTATTCATGTGTAAAAGAGACAAAATTTGTGTTCTGGTTGGAAGTCTGAAAGTTTAATATTGCTAATTTTGTTAGATGGTTCATAATTCCATTGACACAGCTTATCAGAAAAACATAACATGCCAGATATCACTAAAAATACAACTCCTAATAAAAAAATCCAGTCTAACAAGGCACATACACAGATAATGATTTCTCTAAAAATATGACTCTCAATTTCACTGTTAAAGTATAAAAAGCTAAAAGAATCCTAATGTGGAATATTTATGGAACATTTATTGGTAGGGAAGAGCATGATGAAAAATACTGACACAGATTAAATTACCAGTGTTTCATGAACAAAGATATTAATTTACTGTGGACGTTTGGCATAGTTATGTTGATAGGACTGTTTCATGAGGCAAAAAAGAGAACTTATATTGCATTCTACTAATTAAGAATTAAAGTATAGGTGTAGTCATTTCTATTAAAGATAAAATGGGTAAACTTTAAAAGTTCCTAAAAGAAGAAATTATTGTGTACAGGATAAGCTGAATAAACAACTTCATTTCTGCAAACAGAATACAATGAATTATACTTCATGTCTTCTCAGTTCTGACATATTTCTGTTATTTATAGCATAACTGAAAACGATACTTGCAGGAATATTCAATGTGATTTGAATTTTGTGACCTTAAAGCAAGGATTTAATAAGGATTCACTTCACAAAAATGAATAACACGACTCTGTTCTTGACCAACACTATACTAAGTTTGGATTAGTTCTGTTAGTTACCTGAGAGAATGTTTGAGAGGTAAGAGCCAAAGGCACCACAATCAAAGGAGAGAATACACAAGAAATTCCTGCTGCTGTTTCGTCTTGGTGTGAGATGCAGAATATCCTCTTCTATTCTTTTGGGGTTTTTTTTCCCCTCCGGTGAAAGAAAGATAAGAGTCTACATATTTAGCCATTCAGAAGAAACTGCAAAATTAAAAATGTGTTATCACTGTATTTAAAGTGGAGTACTCCTGTTATACGTAAGGCTAAAACTTCATACCCTCAGCCAAACAGCCCAGGGTGATGTTTGTAAGCACTCAGTACATGTTCTCCATGAAATTTATTTGCCCTGATCAACTTCTGTAACTCCATACATTAAGAGATCTCTGTAGCATCAACTCTACTTCCAAATGCAAAGTGGGAGTAAAGTATCCCTGAGAGATTTATGCAACCTTTTAGAAAAGTGAAAACTGATTAAAGCAAGCAATCAGCAGATGCACCCTCGTCAGCTCCATTTAGCAACATCTCTCACTGTTATTTAACCAGCAAAACTTCCAACTCTAATTCTTTGGATATCTTTAGGGTAGGAAAGTTTGACTGCACTGTTGCATTTGAACTGTGCTATTAAGAAGGATGTCAAAAGAAGGATGCCTTGTGTAAACAACTGTAAGGCTTTGGGTAAGTACTATGATTTTAAAGAGTTAAGATTTTAGCTAAGGGTTAGAAGCAATTTATATTGATCAAGATGTACGTTAGATTAGTAAAGGGTAGGTTAATGATTATTAGATGCCCAAGCTAGAGCTAACTGGTATATTATGAGCTTGTTTATAGAAAAAGTGGAGTAAGTGAATTGCCATAAGAACAGATTGAAACCAGTAAGAACAATGGCCAACACCTGGACTTGGTATCAATCAATCACGAAGCAGGGGACCTTGGACACTGCCAGAGGGTCACAGAGACCTGATGAAGACTCTCCTGACTTCATCCTTTGAGACCACTGACCCAATTTGAGACCACCGACCCAATTTGAGACCACCGACCCAATTCAAGAGAAGAATTGTGCACACGTGGAGGACTAATAGCCTCATTTTAATGGCGAGCGGGGATGGGAGGTGCTGGGGTTATGCATATGTATTGTATGTAAGATCTTGGAAAATAAATAGAGAGCAAAGAGCCTTGTTCGGGGCGGCCACGCCTTTCGGAGATGACTCCCGTGCCGCCCGCCGGTGAATAAACATACCACTTTCTAACTTTAATTAGTTAGAGGGTCTTTGTCCGTGACTATATCGGTTTTCAATGACTCACTATATACATTACAACTTTTAGTTTCCTCCATTTACTATAAATATATTGTCTTAATAAAATTATTGCAGAGCAAAATTATTAAAAAAAAAGAGAAAATTCTTCACTATATAACTATCCTTTTTAGAAAGTGAGCGAAACATGTAAGTTTATAATACAAAACTCTTCAAAGATCTGAAATAAATTAGAAAGTTTGGCACTCATCCTGAAGACATCTTGACCTGCTCATTGATTCAAGTAAGTAATCTCTTACATTCAGTGACACTAAGTCTTCTCAAAAGGTACATGTATATTCATACTGGTTGTGCATTTGCAAAATGATAGAAATATACTGTTTCAAATGAGCAACAGTTCATGTACTATAAATATTTGTCAATACAGGTTCTGGAATTATGACTACAGAAATATTTAATCCTTTCCATTCTTTGTGCAACATGGCAGTGGGGACCAATTGAAGTGCCTCTTGTTAAACCTGAGTGTTGCAGAAAGTATCCCTGCGCATCAATAAGATCATCTCTTAATATAGCTAACTGGAGCTGCAGAGAAAAAAATCTCTCACTTCAGCTTCCCTGCTTTTATAATCAGACTTCAGTCACCCCATTTAATGCTTCTGCCAAACTCTCACATCTATGGAGACATACGGCCTCACTGCGTTCCTCAACCCAGCGTCAATGCAAGCTGTCAATAAAAGATAGGTTTGCCAGCTGTAAAATACAGTAAAAGAGCTTCTCATCTAGCTCTCTCAACAGACCAAAATCCTCTCCTGGGAAACTCATAAAATCTTGTGGAAAGTTATGAAACTCTTAATATACCACAGGGAAAAATCTCTTACTGACAGAAGGATTGGCCAAATGACCTTATAAGTTTTTACAATCTATAATTCCTATGAAACTTTTTTTGAAGTCAGATGCAAGCTACTTCATTTTCTGCTGTTCTGGAGTTTGCTTACTTGAAGTAAACAGAGAAATCAAGTAATAACTAAAAGTCCTTTTCCATTTCTACAATGAATATCTTTTTTGCAGATCATGTGAATTACAGTGTATTGTCTATATTTCATACCATACAACAAACACAGGTGCACACAGACACCCACAATATGAAATTTCTTTTATCTGTAACTTATCAACAGAAAAAGATGAGTAGGTTGTTAGGATACAGGAAATATGTTATTTTGCATCTTCAAAACAGTTTTAATTTTATTGAGTTGAAGATGCTCTGCACTTATTAACTCTCTTATTCTGCTAGCAATGCAGAATACCTATTCCACTATCTAATATTAATAAATATGAAATATTATACATGTACTTTGCAAATAAACAAGGAAAGAGACAAGGTAAAAAACAGCTTTCAAAAACCTTGGTTTTGTGAAGGAAGAAAGAAGAGTATCAAGGAGGTTATTATGAACACTAATAGGTAGGTTTCTTCCTTATGTGCAAGAAAACCAATTCTAAAACAAAGCCTAAATATTCGCATGAATTACTGAATTTGTTTTTCATTGATAAGTACCATGTGTGTGGACAAATAAATACTAAAACATATCTTTTTCAAACAAATGTTTTCATAAATAAGTAATATAGTGTGTTTATTCCAGACTTTTGGGGAAAAAAAAGTTTTAGGATAAACACTCACAAGATTGAACTGTTCAAAAAGAATGGAAAAAAAAAAGCTAAAGTCACCTTCTCTATTAAATACACAAAAGAATACTGTAAAGAAAGAGTATAACACTAATTACAAAGAAAATAGTTACAGACCTCACAAATGTATACAAGTATCTGAAGGGAAGGTGTCAAGAACATGGAGCCAGGCTCTGCTTGGTCGTGCCAAGCAAGAGGACAAGAGACAATGGCCAGAAACTGATGTACAGGAAGTTCCACCTGTACATGAGCAAGAACTTCTTCATAGTGCAGCAATCAAGCACTGTAACAGATTGTCCAGAGAGCCTGTGGAGTCATCATCACCAGAGATTTTCAAGAACAGTCTGGATGCAATCTTGTGCCAAATGCTCTGGGATGACCCTGTTTGAGCAGGGAGATTGGACCACGTGACTCTCCTTCCAGTCTGCCCCATTCTGTAATTATAAACAGGCCACTAATATGCTGATGCTGGAAATGAGAAAACTGAACAACAGAGTAACCTATTCTTGATACAACCTTCTAGTGATAGTCAGTATTGTTTCACTCTAATTCACCCCAAGGGATGTATTAGCAAGAACCTCAGTTAGCTTGTCTCTGTGATCAGTTGTACCAGTGATAAAAATATGAAAGATAAAAAAGAGAAAGGTTCACATGGTGTCAGGGGAGAAAAAGAGTCTTTGAAAATTATTTGCTGAAATATATTTTGTCCATTCAATATTTTTCTTAATCCACAATTATTCTTTAATGCACATGCGTAACAAAAGAATATTGCTAACGGAAGATGCATATGTACAAAAAGAAATCATTAATTTCTATAAAACTTCTTTATTATTGTCACTTAAAAACAATCCAACATAATATGCTTTTTACCATAACTTAGAAACTCTATTTGCATGCCAGATAAAATTTAAATAACACAGCAGCCAGTAACTATCACATGGTATGGAATAGTGCTATGTAAATAGGATGTATTTTATGCAAAGACTTAAGTCAAAATATAGACATATGCAAAAATAAAGGCATATGCTCGGTGGACATATGAAAGAGAGGCTGGCCATTGAAAGAGCCATTTAGAGAGCTCTGACATGTGGAATCAATAGGATCTGTGACAAAAGCACTTCTCTTACTATGTATAGTAGCAAAAAAGCCATGTAATCAGCTAGGCATTTATCAGCCCGCAGTGTTAACTCCTTAACAATACCTTTTTTGAAAAAAACATTCCAATTCACCCAAGTACTTTGGAAAGCTGACTTTCAAAACAATAACTAGAATAAAAGAGTTCCCAGCAAGTCTGTTTTGTTTTAATCTCCAAAACATAGGATGTAAAAAGTGAACATTGCATGATATTCCAGGTTACAGAGAAACCCAGAGGAATAGTTTCACAGGTATAAGGAGCCGTCAACATTATTTAGGTCTGAAGTCTGGCAAAACACCTAATTTAAATTTCAAAATGCTATGAAATATCCAGGTGTATTTACATTTCATAAAGGTTTATATAGTCACTGTGCTGCCTCTGGCAGTGGCCAGTGATGGGCCTGGAGTAGAGTAGCATAAAAACACAGCACACAAAGCAAAACTTCATAGTCCTACACTCCATGGGAAACGGCAACCTACATATTAGGAATTTCCTCTGAGTCACCTGTAATATCTTTAGATTTACTACTCAGAGAAATATTCTACTATTCTTGATTGTATTTTGCAGTATTAACAGCACCACAAAAAGACAGCAGAGTTTGCATTGTTCTGATGAGTTGCCAGCATTAGTTGCACAGTGCTCTTGGTAATTCTTTGCTCTGATTCGATGAACATTTGTCAAACACCAGGTTTCCTTTAAAAAACCGTACGTATAATTCATTCCAGTCTTTCAAAACTGGTATAAAATCCAAAAATATCAGACACAGACACTAAAAATATTCCCCCCAAAAAGGATTTGAAATACACAGTGTTATTAAGGCACCAGCAGAACTAACCAGAATCAACAATGTAAGAACCATGCTATGAGCATTTTCTGTGCATTCACATAAGAGGGGAAAAAAATAAAAAAGAATATGGCCAGCCATGAAGGTGAACAAAACTATCCTGCTATTCTTAATTGCTACTTCATCTCACCACTTTTCAGCAAGGCAGAAGGTATTTTTCCAGGAGCAGCATGTGGTTCTATGACAGACTCTACAGGCAGTTGTGCTGTAAGCTTTGGAGACTCCTTTATATTGGGATGGTGCTCAAACAGCATTTTTCCTCTTTTCAAACACTGAATTCTCAGGACTTTCTCTTGTTTATATAGATATTTACACATACGCACACATATATGGAAAAATAAAGAGAGCTGTATATTGTTCTCATGCACTGTACAAGTCTTGTTTTTATTTTGCTAAATAACAACTACTATGTCAGGATAGGAAATGATATTTTAATTTGATAATAAAATGAAGCTAATTGATTCTTTTGATGCACTTCAAGTTTTGCTTTTTTTTATTTCCATGTTTTTGTAATCTTATCTAAATGTTAATTTCAAAATCAAACAGTGAGTCTATAAACACAGACATGCATGTCGTTCTAAGATGAGACATAGAAGAAATTGAAAGCACAAAAGATTAGCAGCCACTTCTCATACCAAATTTAAAATAGTAATAAAAACATAGATAATTTCCCTCAATATGGTATCAGAGGATCAGCATAAATATTTGGACAGCTATCTGCTGTACAGATATCTGTTATAGTTCTCAAATGGCTGTGGTGAAAAAAATTACATTTTACAAATCACAACACTACATTATTCAATGAAATAAATAAATCAAATACTAAAGATGTGAAAACAGAATTATCCCAAATTTCTTTAGCAATAGATATGTAAGTTAGATGATTTACATAAAAGAATGAATGTCTGCAAAACCAATTACCAATTTCACCATTACAGTGGTGAAACAGGGAAACAATTTAAGAACTTTATATGCTAGAAGTTTCTTTACAGCTTAAAAATACAAGCAATATTTTTCCTCTCTTGCAAATATATTTAAAAAAGTAATATAAACAAAAAAATTACCCAAAATAAATATAAAAACTTCCCACCACTCTGGGTCAAACTCAGACCTCCCTGAAGATACTGATTTTTAATGGAAATGCCAACACTGTACATAGTACTGCAAGCAGATATTATTTTTATGTATTTTATCATCTCTGCTCCTCTTTTCCATTTCCAAATTGAGCCCAAGAGGCCCAAGATCAGTCTGTTGATCAAGTTTCTTGTCGACTAGTATTTTCAACTTAGTGTAGATTTTCACACTGACAATATAATTTTGTGGCTCCTGTGTTTTCCTACTTCTGTTTTAATTTATCACTTGAAGTAAGTGCACTTGGTGGATACTTATCAAGTCTCTATTTCCCTGGAGGGCCACAAAATACAATTTCCATGTTTGCTGTTGATGGCCTAAATAGACTAAATGTGCAAAAGCAAGAATGGTCTTCTTAAGGTAGTGGGTAAGCTGTCCATAAAACAGTGTCTCTAGGGGCTGGATTAGAAGAACAAACAAAATAGATTTTACCTCAGTGGATTTAGATTTCTGAAAGATTTAGTGCAAGAAACCTGAGCAGTCTAATGATATTACTTGCAGAAATATTCGGTGTCTAAATGTCTGCAAAATATTTTGCTACATGCTATACCTATTTGACAATATTCTATAGTTTTATTCCTTTTTAAGACATGCTCTTTTAAAAAAAAAAATCCTTACAACTGCATTAAAAAAAAAAAAAAAAATCAAATAGAAAAAAAATGCTGTTCCTGTAGGGTTTTGCTATGAAACTTATAACTACTAAAAATGTGAAACAGCATGTTCCTGTGTTTCCACAAATATTTGACAGAATGTACTATTCAACTTAAATTTAGAATAAGCTTCTGTTTTTTGCTGAAGACATTCACTCACTCATTTTGCCGCTTCAATTTGGATTAATTAAAAAAAAAAAAAAGAAATTTAAGCTTGAATTATTGACAAATAGCTAAATACTTAATTTCTTTAAATTGATATTATCAATGATAGAATGGAAGTATTTGTTTCATTCCTGAAGTAACTGTTCTGTTTCTTTTTTATTTTTCAGTGATCCAAAATTTATGGAACATGTGGCCAGACATCAGATGACTATAGACAGAACAGGAACAGTGAAATATTCTGTAAAGATTACATTGGTTCCTACATGCCTTTACCTCAAGGTTGAAATTCAAATAATCAATATAAAGTCTTCAACTTTATATCTTATCTCAGATCTATCTTCAACAACACTGTGACCCAAAGTCACGGGAATAAAACTAGTTCAATATTGACCCAGATGGAAGAATGACATTTGCTGAATCACAAAGATTAATTTTTGTACCAGCTAATTTTTTGGGAAACTCCTTTTAGACAAACCTGTTAGATACTGCAGATGCGAACAACCATCACAAGACATCACCAATAGTGTAAGCTGATTTAAAAAAATAAAAAAAGTTTTGCCCTTCAGGATTTTTTTAATATTCTGTTCTGCACTGCCTTTGGCATAGGAGCATCAGTGAGTACACAGCAACACCTTTGCCTGCATACAAATAAAGAAACAAAGACTTCAGAAGTGCTGGGACCCAAATATTTTCTAAAGGGCAGAAAAGTAACCTGGATCTTCCTCACTGGCAGCAGCTATGCTATGTGTAAGAAGCTACTATCTCCAATAGTTAGCAGAAATCTGGAATTTTCTATATATATTTATGAAAACTGAGAGGGGCACTGTCAGAGGCCATTCTGTAATAATTTTTTTTAGTTCCCCTCAGAGTTCACACTCATTACTTTTCAGCACATTTGAGTAAATTCATTTTCATATTGCTATATTTGTTGAACATAATTTTTAACCACACAAATGATAAACTACAACAGAAATATAAGTTGTAGTGACCAGTGCAACCAACTCAGTCACTATGCAAAGACTATAATTTTGGGTTACCTCTTAACTTGAGAATTACACACCTATTCTGGAGACGGAATAATTCAATCACTCTGCTCAAACCCTGCTAATGCTGAAGATTTTACGTATTTCATTATCTTATAGACTCTACAAAAGCAATACCCATTTTATTTCGGAAATCTGATTCGCTGAAACTGTGAGGTAACAAACTCTCGGGTTTTCTTACGACACAATCATTAATATCTCCTTAAGCTTTCTTTACCATTTTTCATTTTCTTTTGTAATTAACTGGGGTCACTAATATAGGTAATGTCTCCATTTATCATAATTTTTGATTTTTCTTTATTGCACAAGTAATTCTACATAAGTAAAGAACTTGATATTCTCTGAGTTAAGAGATGCACTGGCAGATCAAAACTGCTTATAAATGCTGAACAGAAAAGTAAGCCTAGTACACTCAAAACTTCAACCCTCAAACCAAAATAACTGATGTTCTCTGACCCTTCTTTTGAGAAAATTTGTGTGATCATTTTTGACAACTTGGAGATTTCCTTTTGATTGTTTAGAAAAATCCTTTACATTTGTGGACAAATTGTGCTCTGCCTGTTCCTAATTCTGATTTTATGATTCTGACTGCACATTGCCTCTTAAGCTGCTTGAGATTGAATTCACACCTTATGTAAACTTTCATTTACTTCTCACGATAGCATTTTAACATATGTCCTTAAAAGCCCTTGCTATATCTGTTACCTTATATATAATTAATAATAAACAACTGCTTAATCATCTTATGAAATTATTAGAAAAATTAAAAATGCTAGTTTTCTTGTCATATTGTTCTTTGGGATTTTTTCATATGCTTTATTTACATTTATTGTCTTTGGGAAATTTTTGGTTCTGTAGTATCAGGATTTGATACGTGAAATAGAAACATATTTTTAAAAAAGCTTGGTGTAGCTATCAGCAATTTAAATCAGAAGGTAAATTATCTGTTATTCCTTTAATTATATTAAAAAGGGTATTTTATCAACCTTTATCCAGCCATAGTAATTTCCTGTGCAATTCTTGATTTAAAAAAAAAATATATATTTTTTCACACTTTTAGAAAGACAGTGTTTTCTGAAATTATCATTGCAGCTGTGCAGTAAAATACTCTAAAAAAACCCCTCAATAAATCTGATTAAAACACCCCAAAATGCAGAATAACTGAAGTTGTATGGTGTACATCAAATCTGAAAGCATACAATGAAAGGAATGCTCTCTAAGGCTTTGCGGTCTATCTAAAACTTTTTTTTTTTCAAGCAGATTTTGTACAGAAATTAAGACATGCCTTTTCCAGTCCTTTCTTCCTTCTTTCACTCTATGACAAAATGTTCTCTGTCCTCTGATTAGAAAAAAGCTGGGATACCTCTGCAGGTTCCCTACAGCACAGCCTTACCAAAGCCCATAACTGATCCAACAGCATTTGTCATCTCTGCAGTATACTTGCTGTAATTCTCCTCCTCTGGTTTTTCTTTTAAACTAGATCACACAAAGAGTCTTTGAACAAAATAAGGAAAACAATTTTAAATGAGGAAAAATTACACATAGTTATTAAGAGCTATATATAATTAATTGTTTTCCTCAGGTCATGTAAAATACTATTTGTTCTGCATAAACAGCCTTTGATTTTTTTTCTTTTTTGTTACTAAATTATATTTCAACTGATCTTTCAACAATCAGTTTTTGCCTCTTAAAATTACCAAAAATAACGTTTCTACCAAGTATTTTCAAGACAGTTTTATTAGATTTCTAGATGAATTTCTCTTTGAACAATTTATTGATTCTATACACTTAAATTGGAGGAAAATTTTACTCTAAAATTGATTTTTTTATTCATAGATCTATCTTTTATGATAATTGCAACAACAATTTTACCGCTAGCATAGAATCTAACATAGAATTTCTTTATTTGGGAAAATCATACAAAAAAAGATTTGATTCTGGCCCAAAGAAGCCAGAATCAAATCAATCCTGAATTCTGAGATTTTAAATATATCATTTTTGCATCTGCATCATAAATCCTCCCCGTCCCATTCTGAACTCAAACACTATTTTGTGATTGTTTGCTCATTTTAAAATATTTTATAGAGCTCCTTCTCTCATGCATAATAACAACAAAATATTCAGGACACCTGCACAACAAATTTAAGTAGTCATCTTTCATGGCAAGGGAAGAAAATTGCTAAATTAAAAAGAAATTGAAGAGAGAATTACCATGGGTTATCAAATAATAAATTCCAGTTGTAAAATTCCCTTGCAACTTTTATCTGACTCATTTAATATATTTCCTTTGCTTTAGAATGCTATTGTATTGCTTTGTACAAGCTTTTTCAAAGCATAACCTGTGTATGTGTGTGCTTATACATGAATGATGCAAAACTGCATAAACAAACATATTATAACCACCTCCTTCTTGCTATAAAAACTCAAAATTCAGAAAAAATTGGAAAATACTCCTTCTATCAAAATTGGAAAGATGATACTACTTTTTTTTTTTTTTTTTCTCATTACCAAAGCTCTTGTAAAAAGGAAAAGTGAAAGAAAACTGAAGAAATTACAAATTAATACAAGAGTGAAAATTTGACTCAATTCACCTTATTTTTCTCCAAGATGAGAATTTTGTCTTTCTTGTTACCAATTTCCTGTCTCTCTAAGTTCAGGTCTCCCAAAACAAGGAAGCAAAATCAACAACAAAATATATCTAATTACTGTAATTACTGAATTTTTTCCTCCATTAGACCTGCTACCTCCATTTCACCTCAGGAAACACAATTTTAGTGACTACTCATTGCTTATAACCAATAAAACAGAGGTTGAAATTATTTGCATATGTAATCCTGTTTTAGAATTACATATTCTGTATTTGAACCTATTGTGAAATCATGGTAGGTGGTCAGACACATTTGTAACATACTTTAAAAAGGAATTTAATTTAGTCTAAAAATAAGGAAAATAATATCTATATTTACTGATGTAATCTATATATTTATAAGAGTGATTTCACCTAATTTTTCCAAAGTACAAATGATCCCCAGTGCAACTACTGAAAAGAATTCTAGGCTTACCTCACAGACAAGTAACTAAACTAACCAGAAAAAGCACTAACTTTTTTTCAAAGTCTTAAAATATGTTTCAGCTTTAAAAGAGCCCCCAAATGTTTAAAAGCAAAGAAAGTTAAAACACTGAATTAGAATTTATGAAGGAAAAATAGGAACAGGAATGCTTCTGCCTGAGGTGCAAAGACCACATCAGATGCAAAGGACTAAGAAAGAAAACTGCTGGGTTTTGGATTCCTCTAAAGAGAGAATTTTAACAAAGCAGAGGCTTTGCTCTGTTTCCCATAGGTTGTCGGTTTAGAAAATGTGGTAAAAGAGGGAAGAATCACTGTTCCTTATGACAGGCAAAAAGGACTTAATATGGCTTCTTATTATTCCATATGCCACTATGATATCCAAATTTCTTCTCTCCAACAATAATAGCAAATCAAATTGAGGAGTTTACGGCACCTCCAATTCTATTCACTCAAAACATTTTCTTTCATCCAAGTTTTGGCCTCTGTAGATTTTAACAGACACTGTTAAAACCTGATGTAGTCTTTAAATGGAAGTAAATATTTCAGAACTGACAGTTTAATTTCAATTTACAGTTCCTTATTCAAAAAAATACTATATGGTAAAATTGTGATGATGTATTAAACTCTATATGAACTATGTGTAAAGAGAGACCTGTGTTTCTGAACACAGTGCTTAATTATTTTAGAAAACACATACAGCTTTGTTTTATACAAAAACAGCTGTATCAACAGCACCTATTTAACTGGTGGATTTAAAAATATAATCAATATAATTTTTTTACAAGGCAAAAAAACTTCACATGGGTCACTCATTTTGCAATGAAATTTCAACTATCACTCCTTACATTTGGACTTCTGCCTTATGACATAAGCAATACAGCAATGACAGTTTGCTTACACATTGTATTATTATGGTCTATGCAGATTACTTCTAGTTTAGTTATATAACCAGCTGGGAGGGAACAAGAAAAGGATTGAGACTTGAGAGGGGTCACTTGACAGGAAGATTATATGAATTTTGAGGAAAAGCACACAAAATTCCAGTTAGGAAAAAACCACAACCAGACAATACATTAACAGAACAGAGTTAAAGCCCTCCCGAAGCTCCAATTCTTCTCATTCTTCTTTCTTTTACTGAGGGAAAGAAACAAGTTTCTGGCTTTCAGCTATGAAGAAAAGGGATGGTAGGCGCACATATGAAAAAGAACAGCGGAGCCCACGTAAGTATTCCATCTTTCTGCCATCCACTACTTTTGCTACTTGGTAAGGTGATGAATACAATTTCAACACTTGATACACATACACCAGCAAGACTTCCTTAACAGAGAGAGAAACTTTGGAAGAAATAGAACAATGACATGCCTGTAAAACTGAGACAAATTTCAGGAATTTCTCTGAAGGGGATGCACTTAATGTCAGAATAAAGGGAAATGCAGTATCCATATATAAGAAGGGAAGAAAGGATGACCCTGGGAACTACCAACATGTAGTAGTTCCCTGCTCTGGAAAAAGTTCTTTATTTCCCCTCTGGGAAAAAAAATCTTTACTGTGAGGGTAGTGAGGCACTGGAATAGGTTTCCCAGGGAAGTTGTGGATACACCACCCCTGGAGGTGTTCAAGGCTAGGTTGGAGTGGGCTCTGAGCAACCTGCTCTAGTTGAAGACATCCCTGGCCACAGCAGGGAGGTTGGAACTAGATGATCTTCAAATCCCCTTCCAACATTTCTATGATTCTCTGTCCTGACTCACACTTCTGGTAGGGTCTTAAAGCTTTTCTCATCATCTGTTCCTTCCTGGTCCTAGAAGGATATGGGTGAGAGTTCACCTTTCTCTGTCATCTGATCCAAGAAGCAAACGAACATGCACATGATCTGCAGATCAGGCCCTCTGCAGGAGGCAGTATCGTGGTATATAAGACAGATGAGAAGACACTTACCTTGACATTGAAATCCTCTCATTTCCCATGCACAGCATGAATGATTGACATAATAGTTCCTCTGAGCACAGGCCCAGATAATAAATGCTACTGTATGACGAAGAACAGAAGAGGCTCAACTACTGTTAAAGGAGACCATCATATCAGTCTTTGCATGATAATCCAGTGCCAGTGGATGCAGGATGCATCCAATTTTGCATCTCATTATCTTCAGCTTAGATGAGATTGTATCAAGAGGATTGCCTCATTCCTCACAGTGACTGCACGGCCCTGGAAAGCTCCATTCTTATAGCATGATGTAGAAAAGGGAAAAAGAAAGCAGGTATCTACTCAGAACTGATCCTTTACCAACAACTCTGATAGCCCTTTGAGGCATCAAAAGCTGAGAGATCAACGCAATTTGGCTGCACTAGAGCAGCTGATTCGTTCTGATGTCAGATGAGACCTCTGAGGCTGCTAAAGAAAACAGGCTCTAGAGCTGATCCCTTTGCCCAAGGCTTGAACCACAGGCAGGATTTTGGCAATGAGTTGCTGAGGCAGCACAAACACCCACAAAACAGGTTGAAGTGGGATGATTTGTCCCAGAGAGCATAAGGTTAAAAAGGCCTTAATAGAAGTCACCAAATACTACTGGGTAAGAAAATGTAGGAGCAGAAGTAGAAGGATTCTGTCTCAGCAGGGTAGGCAAACAGTGAGATGGGAGCTGAAATGGTGGTGATGTTCCTTCCATCTGCATGCCAAACCCTTAGCAAACAGAGCAGAGGTTAGAGGGAGTCCCCTGTGGGTACTGAAATAGAATTCTTCCTTCTCTGAAACTGTGAGGCATAAACATGTACCTCTGTAGGAATGTATACATGACTTTCTGAAAGAATATGCAGTATATATCTGTACATCTCCATTCACACAAACACATACACATATGAGAATACATCTTGTTCTGTTAAGCTTCTAGAAATATTAAGATGTAAGACCCAAGCAACTCAAGAACTACCCCAGATTTCCCAACATATTTTAAAAACGAATTTGTAATCTCTAACTATAAAGAGAAAGAAATAAGATTATTCTATGAAGTGGGTTCTATTAGCATTACAGGAGAACGGTAGCTCATCAACACATTCGTTGTGAGTAAATGTTCATTTTCATTGCCTTGAAAGTGTCTACAAACCATGACAGAACATGTTACTGCTAAATTACAGCTGCCTTAGGTGTAAAATAAAACTTCATAATCAATTTACTGATTTATGCACTTAAATATCTATTTATTCATAATTCATACACAATCAAGTTTTTTAACATATATAGCAGCAACTGTGCCTTATCGTCAAAATTAACTAAGCATTCCTTTCTCTTTCAATTTTTAAAAAATGCACATCAGTGCAGATTCACATGAAAACTGACGGTACAGGACACGAGCAATTGCCACATGAAGGATGACACAAGGCTTTACCATATATTTTATTTTCATAAATAAATCAAGTAATTTCAGACTAAGTTCTAGTCCTTCACCTTTTAGGAATTTGATGAAATCTATGCTAAAAATCACTCCTGAAGTTGTTTATTTGCTACTATAATCTTTAACAAGACTCACAGACTGCTGATGAAACTCACAGTATAGCTGATGAAACACAATATGAAGAAAGGTACCTGAATCACCATGCCATAAAAAAGAAACTGATGAACGACATAATTCTGCTTTAATTACATTTTTTTAAAAAAATGTGTAATGTTAAACCAGCTTATTTAGTTCTCAATGGAAAAGGGTGAAATTTGCAGGCCACAGTGATATTACTAGAGCACAAGGTTTATGAGGAGCAGCTGCTGGAGCTGAGGCTGTTCAGCCTGTAGAAAAAGAGGTTGAGAGGAGATCTTATTGCTCTCTACTACTACCTGAAAGGAAATCATAGCAACCTGGGGGTCAGTGTCTTCTCCCAGTTAACAATCATCAGAACACAAGGAAATGGTTTCAAGTTGCACCAGGGGAGGGTCAGATTGGCTATTAGGAAAAGTTTGTTCACTAGAAGGGTGGTCATGAATTGGAACAGGATGCCCAGGTGGAATCACTGTCCCTGGAAGAGTTCAGAAAACATCTAGATGTGTTGCTTAGAAACTTGGTTTAGTGGTGAAGATGGCAGGGCTGGGTTAATGATTCGGCCTGATGATCTTAGAGGTTTTATCCAACCCTGATAATTGTATGATCTTTACGATCAATTCCTAATGTTTTGGCCACTAGAAGGAAGTGCAGAGTTTATGCTGAGCATACACTAAGTTCTGGAACGTAAAGATAAACCAGTCTGTATGAACAGTTACAGGACTGTCTATGGGATATACAGGATAGATGGGGTGGCAGTCTGGCATATGGTTGAGACTCATAATTTTTTTTTCCTCTCATTACAACCCTGCTGTGACTCACTTGCAAATGGCTGCCACTGCGGCCAGGGCACAGAGAACTTTCCAGAAGGGCAGGCAGAGAGGCCAGACCAGTTGCAGGCAGGTGCCTGCAGCCAGGGGAGCTTGAGTGCGGCAGACCCTGCTATTCAGTCCGTGCTGGCAGCCGCGGAGGGCTCCGGAGGCCCTGCACCATGGTGGGACGGGCCTCTGAGCCCTGAGGGGATGGGCCAAGGCAGAAGGACTGACATCTTAAATCTTCAGCGCACCTAACAGCCTGGAAGACTTTTATCTGGAGGCTTAGTGGACCACAAGTCAATTCTTTAACTTAAAAAAAAAAAAAAAAATAGGAGAAAGCCATAGGCCTTCAACTACAGGGCAGTCCCTGTCAGGATGCTGTGAGCAGTCAGGTGGCTGGGCCCTCCGGCTGACCAGGGAGCGCTGCCATGTAAGCTGACAGGAAAGAAGACAGGTTGCCACTTGAAGCTTCCTACCTTTCAGCAGAAATGTATAGGAACTGACATGCCTCCTCCAAGTGTTTCATTTCTGATGAACGAGTGCACGCACACCAAAGGATGACACTTTACTGAAAGCTGACATTCTTGAAGCGTAAAATGTCGCATGGAAATGGAGATGCATCTGCTGGGCAACATTACGCATATAAAGCACATACATAACTTAGAACTAATTTGGAACAAATTAAAAAAAAAAAAAGAAAAAAAAGAAAAAAACTGAGCTCAGAAAGTCAGGAGACAATCTGCTTTCTGACTATTATTCTTCCATTACAAAATATAATTCTGTTATTACCCTCCCCTAACTCTTGTTTTGTGTCACAGAAATACTAAGGGGCTATTCCTAGCAAGTCTAAAGTCTGTGTCCGGGGTTTGTTTCATGAAAGACAGGAAGAGAAGAATGTAAGGGCAAAAGCTGACTGACATTTAAACAGTATTTGCAGCAGTGCATACCAAGAAACGGAGAAGAAAAAAGTGAGCAAAAGCCATAAATGAGAGTTTTTTTAAAAAGAAGTTCAGAAAATATAGTAGCACATATGTTCTAATTGCTATTACATTGTTCAAATTAAAAGTAAATGACATCTAGTAGGGCAAGTCAAGAAAAAAATAACAGTCAATGAAAAATGCAATGATCATTTAGTTAAGGGCAATAGATTGCATCTCTGAAAACTTGTTTCTCTGTATCATTCCAAATACAGGATGAAATTTTACACTACAGTCTTATCTTCTATACTCCTTTGCTCTTCTTAATCTAAGAACACCATATTTTTGGAGGGCTTGCATTTTGGTTTAAGTTGGTTGTGCTAGATATGCACATCCATTACAAATAGAAGCAAAAGGGTTATTTATTTGTAATAATTTCATTCTCATATATGTCATTTTAAATGTGAATATTTCTTAAAATACCTAAACTTGGAATACCTAAGATGAAGCTAAACTTCTAAAGCAAGGAAAACAGAGTATATGCATAATCAAGCTGAAAGTGCATCAGTAGCAGTGAGATCTTTTTGGAGAATATCTGTATTGCTTCTATAATGGTATAATCGTTCTACTTCCAAATATTTTATAGGAATAGATGAACTTAAAAACCTGATTATTTATGCAGGTTATTTGTGTTCATTGTACCAATAATTAAACAATTTTTTAGAACAGAATCAGTATCTCTTTTAGATTTAGTTCTAATGTGACAAAATGTCAATAGCAGAATTTACATTCACACATTAGTAATCAAAGAAAGTCTGTTTCATGATTTCTGCACAAAGTTACTTAATGTGAAATAAATTTGCTTCCATATTAATGAATATGTAAAACTGACTGCAGAACTACTATGACAATACATGTTGAGTGTTACACTGGCACACTCATCAGATCATTCATTCATTGAAAATCGAGTATTTTCAAATACTGCTGCTGTTCTATATTCTATATGATAAGTCTATTTATCATTTATTTCTTCTGAGATATATGGCTCTAATATATATTTCACACAATAGATTTCTATACAGCCTACTTTTCTAGAATTTACTAACTGTTTTTAATTTAAGATGGGCAAAGACAAATTTTAAATCTTAGCAGTTTTAAATAAAATACCTTTATGATATTTGCTAAAGATTCCACAGGATGCAAAAGTGAAAAAAACCCAAAACAAACAAAGAAAAAGGTGGGATTTTTCCTCTGCCACAAAACTTTCCTTTTAGTTTCCTAACTTTTTTTCCAGACTCTAGTTTTCACGCATTAAACATGCAATACATTAGATGGAAGACATCTCTTTTTGTACATGTTGGGTTTGTTTTTTTTTTTTTAATTTCTAAACCATAACGACTGCACACCTATATAGATACTAGTGCTATCCTTATTTTTTTTTAATATTATTAAAGTTTATTTGACATCCAATTCAATCCACATTGCATAAAAGCAAATTCTTTATCAAAGACAATTTAGAAAAAATCATAATCTATTCAGAATTGGGAAACCTCGGCAATAATTTATTCTTGAGGTTGGACAAGAAACATCATATAAGTTAGTTGTAAAGCAAACAGAAAAAAAATGCTATAATCATTATTTTCCTGTGTTTTGGAAAAGGGCATTTTGGCATTTCTCTGACCAACCATATATTCTTGCTAATAAGGACAGTACAGCCTTAATGATCTGAAACTCGTTTATCTGGGAGACATAAGATTCAGTCACACAAATGAATTGTTGATAAACTAGGGTCATTGAGCAAAAGATCCTGCAGAGTCTGTAAGCTCCACAGGATGGAAACTCTCTCCTGCAGAGTTTTTCTTCTGAGAAACAAGTAAACTCTGCAGGCTCAGACATTTCTTTACACAATATTTCAAACAAAATAAAACAGATGTATTGAAGCAGTCCTGACACACACCAGAGTTTGAGATAACTATGTTTTGGTTATCATAGTTATACAGTTATATGTGTGTTGCGTTTGATTTGTTGATTTTTATTTTTTTTTTTAATTAGTGCTGCTAGTTCATTTTTTTAGATTTCATTTTACCTTTCTTTAAGGATTCCTCCTGTTTTTTTCCAATTCTCACATATACTAGAATAAAAGGTAAAAGTCTAGAATGAACTTTATTATGCATTGCTTTACTCCAAGAGGCAAAAAGAGGCAAGGATCGGTTACCGAGTCAGAATTTGTCTGAATTCCCTACTGATTTCTCTTTATGCTCTCTGTTTTTATACAAGGGCAGCAAAAAAACAGTTCACCTACAACAATAAGCACAACACAGCAGCGTCTGCAAATGATTGAAAATGCTCTAGCAACATAACCCATATATTACATTAGGGTACAACAAAAACCAAGTTCTATCTTAATATGAATTATTTTCCTATAATTTCAAAGTATTTAGTTTTTAGAGGAAAGAGAAGAATTTTCCTGCAGGGGATGTCTGAAGGTAGAGCCATCTACTATTCTAATACCCTATAATAAGCAAGGTAAGTGAGATATAACAACTCTGCAGGACTTAAGTTTATATCCTGCTTGGAAATTATAAAGTAGAGTTGCAGACCGCCCTGTCTTTTTTCCTGCAGATCCCATGAAAGAGTTGTGATTTTATTACATACAGAGCCTTTTTACTACAACACAATGCATTTCTGATTTTGTTGATCATGCATTTTAAGAATTTAGGTGTACCGAAAACACAAAGTATATATTTTGATAGAGTTAAATCAGGAGCTACTCACTGGGAAGCAAGAAGAACTAACTAAGGATGTTTTGCGCATGCAGATTAATTAAAAGTGGCCTTAGGTAGCAAACATTTCAATTAAAGTGGAAACTGGAAATTTTTGAGTATTTCTTGGCAAATCTCTGCTCTTCACAGCTGACCTATTAATTCACATCAGTAGAAGAAAATCTCCCATGAAGAAATCCTATTTTTTACAATATTTTAGTGTGTCACAAAGGAAGCTGAGGTAATCTAAAGTATTTTAGACCTGCCTGAGAATAAGTTTTCTGTCCAGCTATTCAGCTGCCATCTTATCCAGTGCAGAAAGCGGTATTGCTTTGTTCTTACTCAGTTGGACTTCTCGTATTCCATTTTACAGCTGTGAAACCTGTTAGTTTAGTATAGGCCAACCTCAATCTTTTTTACTGGACCAGTATTGCAGCTTACTCCCAGGCATTTTGCAGATGAAGAGACAACAAATGGAAAAGGAAGTGTGACAACTCAGCTGACAGGCGGGTGCAGCACTCTGGCAACAAAAAAACCTGGCAGTGACAGAAGGGAGGGGGAATTTAGATGTACTTGAGGCAGACATGAAGACTGATGGTAGGCTGAGTAGCTGAGCTGGGTGAGGGCAGAAGTCACGTGGAGGTGGAGCAGACTACGCTGATTTGGAATTTGGGGATAGGAATGAATAACTAGGAAGATAAGTAACTATGCTAGGCAAAGCATGGGAGGCTAAGGAGAAGAGCTTTTGAACCAAAGGAAAATTGACAGTTCTAAATGCATTTAGATGAGTCAGCAGCACTGACTGTCACACAAGCACATGTACACACACAGACAGACACATCTATGCTGCAATGACATTTTTTAAAGACAAAAATTTTTTGGTCAATTTCCCTTTGGATTTTGGAACACTGCAGATGACAACACTGCAGCTTTTCCTCTATCAGGGAAGAGTTCTAGCTGAAGAACTTTAACTGAAAATCCCTAACTGTGTATAGAAGTAGCCCTAGTTTTAAAACATTTCTTAATAATGACAAAGCTAAATATTGGGAAAAAAGACTACTTTTACAAATCTGGAGTGTTTTATATACATATATATGTATATATATATATATTAGTAAGGGGATAAAATAAAAGCAATACTCTGAGACTCAATTCCAACTAAATTCTTAAAGAATATATGAACTGAATGTAATTGTTTTGGTAATACTTTTCCTTTAGACTATTTGCAAATATCTGAAAATGAAGAAAATAAAAGTACTTACTATTCAGTATATTTAAACCAAAATAAGACAACCTCCCCCCTCCAAAAAATAGCATTAAGAAAAGCTTCTAATAATGGCAGCAACACAAGGAGCTATAAAGAAACTATTCTGAGACAGTATAAACCACTGCTGTTCACAAGCAGTTGAGTCTTCGGGATGAAATCAGTGGGAGTTACACTGTTTACTTTAATAGAGCTATGATTTTACTCCTTTTTCATAGTAGTTGTTTTCTAAATTGCTACTTGCATTCACTTATCAATTTTCTTTAAGTAGCACAGTATTTACAACAGCAGCATGTAGTAGCATGAATTGGTTTAGCTACACTCTTGTTCTGTGGACTGGACTTACAGTTAACACACCAGTGCCACATAATCACATGGCGGTAGAGACAACTTTTTAATGTGCTTTGCCTCTGAAAAGGACTCCTCTAATGTCGTACAGACATACGGCTCTTCTGCTGGCCCAGAATCACTGGTGGAAGAAAATGATGGATTTGTACCTCAGCTGCATCCAAATCCAGTTAGAAGCAAGAGCATTTGGACAGGAGGTCATTAACGGGTGCACTAGAAAGACACAGTGTTAGCAGAACTTGGCTTATAGATTTTGTTTTAAGTAGAAGAGAATATAGGCACTAAACCTTATGAATTGTAACCCCTAACTACAATGTATGTTATTGTTATTTGTAAAACTTTTTTCCTGGAAGACTGAGCATTTTGTCCTGAAGCAACTGAGTATATTTTAAATATCTCCCTTTTCCATCAGATCTGTTAACCGCATTTTCAGTTTATGTCTCAAATTTACTGAAAATGTCTCAGTATAATCAGTTTCCTCTGTACTAAAATAAAAGGTGTGCACTATGGTAAGATACATGATGAGCAATTCATAGAATCATTTAGGTTGGAAAAGACCTCTAAGATCACCAAATCTAAACATTAACCCAGCACTGCCAAGCTCATAACTAAACCATATCCCTAGGTAGCCCATCTACACATCTTTTATAGACCTCTAGGGATGGTGACTCCACCACTTCCTTGGGCAGCCTGTTCGAATGGCTGAAAACTGTTTTGATGAAAAACCTTTTTCTAGTACCCAATCTAAACTTTTCATGGGACAGCTTGAGACCATTTTTTGTCCAATCCCTTGTTACTTAGGAAAAGATACCAACTCCTACCGCACTACAACCTTTGTTTAGGTTGTTGTAGGGAATGATATGGTAAACTGAGCTAAACAATCCCAGTTCCCTCAGCCACTCCTCATCACAGTTATGCTTTATACCCTTCACAAATTTTTTTGTTCCTTGGATATGCTCTAACACATCACATCTGAATCAGGAACTGATAGTGATCAATTTACAAGCATCGATATTTATGCAGATTACTAAGCTTTGGTTTGGAGTGTAAATTAATTGTTTAAAACTAAAAATATTGTAACATTGAGGTCTTAGGTAAAAGAGTAAAGTATGAAGAAGAATGTAAACCAGGAATGTATTTTGTAGAAATTTGGATGTTATCTAGATCAGAAATTATGAACTACTAGCATCTCTGCAACGTTTGGTAGTGGTAGAGATTAGCACTTGCTGCTGACAATGCTTTATAAAATTAATTTGCTACTGCTCTCAGGAACGATTTGTTGCAAATGACCTTTACTGCTGAAGATGAAGACAAAGAAAGGACATGAGATAAAAATGTGGAAATTAAAACCAAGGTCAAATAAAACCTGCTGAGCATCACACTTTCAAGTCAGTGATAGGCTGTGATAGGCTTTGTAGAGATCGCTCTATAAAGACATGAATCTAGAGGATTAGATGGGCCTAGTAGTTGTTCTAGCATGTAGCCTGCAAACTTCTTAAAGCAGATGCTCAAGTAGATTTACATGCAATGAAAGTTTTATGCAAAAAAATCATCACTTCCTTACAGTCTTTCTATTGAAACTTCAATATATATGTGAGATGATAAGAGGTATTGGTATTTTCCCTTTCACCTACATGGTTTGTGCATGTAAATTTTAAACAGATTTACAAACATTGGCACTCATTCCTAAACAATCCTTCAATCCATTGCAGTAAAAGCAATATAATATATTTTAAGTGCTTATTTTTTCATATTATACCTAATAATCTATAAAGTCATTTTCAGTCACAGTTCACTGGAGTTAATTTTAAAGCACAATATTAAAGTCAAGGTGTCTTCACAATTAACTAGGCATTAAATATAAATGTGGTCTGATATACTGAGTTAAACATATGCAAGTAAACCCTTGCAGGCAAATGAGAAGGGGCTTAATAAAAATTAAAAATGAACTCTGTGTGTTGGTGTACACTCAGTGATGTGCATTACTATATCTCAGCTGCTATAGCAGAGTGGGAACATTTGAACAAAGTTTATGTCACTGTGAAGAATATTCAATTAGAAGATACTTTTTGGAACTGGCAACATTTAAGGAATTTTTACAAACTAGTTATCTCTGGGCATAGTTTACAGCAATTTGTGGTATAGTAATTTATCTTTAGAAAGATGCAGGAAAACAATTTCAGACAATAGTTGGGTATTTTCCGGGAAAAAAAAAAACAAAACCAACCCACTGGATAGAAAGTCATCCTTTGAGTTCTTATGTTTTTTTCACATCCTTTCATCACAAGTAGCTTTACTTATCAAGAATAAGGTGAAGCAGGTTAATGTTCCCTGAGGGAAAAGTAACTTAAACCTAAAGTCCACTATATATGTATTTAACATTGTAAGAAGTTAAGTTTCCCATTGTATTTGTATTTTCTATTACCATTACTAAGCAGAAGTGTGAACAGAATCTAGAGTCATTAAAAAAAGGGAGAATCGTGCAGAAAACAGTTTTTTTCTCCATCAGACTTATTATCCATATATTTTGCATAAGTTTTAATGTAATTGTATTATAAAAGAAATTACACTGAATTTGTCAAATTTTAGAAGACAGGAGTCAGTAGCTGTCAGTTTTCAGTTGATTATGTGGTCAGTTATTGCTTTACTACTCTTATTTTAATGATTCAATAAAACAGCATTAATAACATAAAACAGAAACTCCCTCATCTGTTAATCCTAGTTGTTTATTTCCTGCCTCTTGGAAGAAAAGGAAGTATTTCAGTGAAGATCATGAAATCTCACCCATTTTATTTTCTTAAATCTGGCTTAGAGGGCAATACAGGAAACGGTATAAGTTATTTCAATTTTTTAACTGCATGTGTATGTTTCTTAAGGAATTTCCAGGTTGTCCTCAGCATATGTATTTCAGTTAAAAAACCTATTTGAACTATTATAAATACAAAGATAACTGGAAAGAGGTATTTGGGCTTTTGTCTCTAGAAAAAAAATTGTCATAAAGCCCATAATCTTTCTTTGAAATGTTTTACTTTTCCTTTGATAGTTCTGAACACGGACTTATCTTGGCTAGTGAACCTCTGGGTCTAATACAATTATGTTGTGAATTGGTGTGCAAGTTTGCTAGGATATAAACGAAACTGTTTAAAGCAGTCTCAACAAGGGAACCCTGAAAGGATGATGTCCATCAGAAATGAGTTTCCTTAGACGTTTTCAAAACTGACTGTAATAAGTTTTTTTGATGCCATTTTCTTTTTACTGCAAAATTCTCATACATGCCTCAACATACTAAAGAAGAAAAAAATATGAGCTAAAGCTGGAGAATTCAAAGTAAAACAATAATGTACTGCCAGCCACTTGCTTTATACCCTAGTCTGAGACAGAGGCTGCTTGAAGACTAATAACTGCTGCAAGCTTGAAACCTCTGAGTAGTTTTGCATTTTCAAGTGTTTCCACAGGGTAGGTTCCACTCCACAGTGCTTCTAAAACAGAGCTATGCTTGAACACATAACTATGCATTAAACGAGGAGTGGCAGAGCAGCATCTCATGCATTGGACGTCTCAGAAGTATCTGTTTTAGCTGAATCCTAACAGTTTCAGATGTAAATGCATCACTTAAAACCAAAATCAGTAAGCAAGTACAAATACTGCTAACCTGAGGAAGCAGGTGGTATTTTCTAGGTTATACTTGTAGTCACTGAATTTGTTTCATGGATTAAAAATTCTGTTATATCTTTTAATTTCCAAATCAGAATACTAGATAAGAGTGTAAAAAAATGCCTTTCAGACAATAGAAGCAAGCTGTAATACCAACAGGAATTTTACTGTATCCATAGCTCAGGATACCTTATCTCATCAAGGTAAAAGTAACACTTTCATAATGACCTGAGGTTTGAATTAGTAGTGTTATAATAACTTAGTAATGGGGGAATTTGGTGAGTACTGTTGTAAGAGTTTAATAATGGGGGAATTTGATACCAAATGAAACATTTGCCGTCACAGTCTCTCCAGATGAGAAACATAAGAAAAAAACAGGGAAGAACCATAGTCATTCCCAGATCAATGGATTACTTCCACCATCACCTCTGTCGAATATGTTTAGCTCAATGAACAATGCTTAAAATTTCAAAATAGAAAAATTGGCAGAGTTGTTAAACACAGGAAACATGGTGGTTTTGATTCACAATTATCACAGATAAAGTATTGACTTCAGACCCTGCACTGAAGAATTAAAAGATAACATACAGATTATGTTGGTGAAAACAGTAGGAATAGTCTGTCTACTTTGACTCAAATAGTAAACCAGAAAGTTTTTTACTTTTTCTGAAAAACCTAACACTGCAAAATTATAAGAGTCATGCACAAATCACTGCCTAACTGAAAAGTCATTTTAAGGTGAAATAAAACAGGAATTCAAAATCTCAGTTTTCATTCAAATGGGAAATTTACTCTGCATCTCTTATAGGTGCAAGAACTTTGGAAGTATAAATGGATTCATAACAATAAATTGCTCTACCTGTAAATATACAGGGATATTTAACTATAATGTTCCATATACTGATACAGAGGATGTTTATGAATATAAAAATACAGGATTTTAGAAGCAGCTCTTAGTGATTTTGTAAAAGTAAAGAAAAAGCTTGTACTGAGAACAAATAGAAGATTAGCTATTAAGCTTGGTTGTTAGGTGGTTACTAAGTAGAAGTCATATAGTTAAGATGTATAATGTTGAAACTCAGCAAAGCGGGACCTAGGTATTTGTCAAAGATTGATAAAGCAGAACTTTGAGGCTTGAGTCCAGCAAAATCAAGCTCCTAATCTTTGGCAAGAGCAAGGTGACGTGAAAAACAGCCAAACATTCACCGCACCTGACCAGAAGTGAAGATCAACCTGAACAAGACATCGGCCTTCCTCCCAAGACCCCACATCAGGACCAGGAGGCGTGACAGCTAATTAGAATAGGAAGCGAGAGAAGGCGAGAAATGGGCGGGTGGGGAGGTGTGGGTTTTTGGGATCAATGTGTATTTAAACCTGGACCTTGCCTTGACCAGGTGCACGTGGTTTGGAGGAGATATCCCCCCGCCCCGTGCGTCCTAGCTGGAAATAAAACATACCTGCTTTACAATTACCTAATTGTGCAGTCTTTATTCTATGCTTCAGTACTTCTGTGGCCCTAAAACTGACTTCTGACATCTCAATATGAAAATGAACTGATCACTTTTAATAGAAATACATTAATATATTTGGTGAATGTATAATAAAAGAGGTCCAGAAGTTCACTTTACTCAATTAAGACATTTAAAGGCTAGTGTGGAAAATAGAGAAGATTTTAGAATTTTGCCCCCAAACCCCATAAATTACTGCTAGTAAATTCTGCTTTGAACAAAATGCATGACCTTTGGAGCATACAAACCAAGCAAAGCTGCATATCTTGTTCAATAAAGAAACCTAGTTGTAGTGTATTTCTATATTTCTATTTTTTCCACTTTCTTCCATTCAGATTCTACATTGGGATTTCCTTTAATACAATTCTCACCATATGAAACTACTAAAACACAAATTAAAGAAATGGCAAAGGCATAAAAAAAGGTTCAATTATTCATTTAAAAATTAGATATAAATTAAAAAGGATAAAAGTTTCAGATCTGAAAATGTTTATTAGTATGAACTATATAAAAAGTAGAGATCTGGTGTGAAAGGATAACAGTTACTCTCTGACCACAGGTATGGTTAAATAATATAATTTATATGTATAGATACAGAAATAGGCCTCACTACAAAAGACAAATAAACACACTTTTCATACAGTTTTTGTTGAAATACAATGGAGCTTACTTTAATATGCCAGCACTTCTAACATTCTAAATGAGATTATAATAGAGATTATAATATTGTATTTTTACTTTTTTTTATTTTTCCAGAGAAGTGTCTATAGCCAATTGTAAACGTATTTTGTGAGAAATGTAACTAGATTTGCTAGAATGCAAGCTCATCCTAAATTGATGTCTTGCATTTTATGTCTGGCAGTTTTGGGAGGAACATTACATAGCCATTTACTAACAACAACAAAGTCTGTTTCATTTCTTTAAAAAAAAGTATGACTATTTAGACAAGTGTCAAAAAGGATGATAAACATTTCTATATAAGACAGACATGTGCTATCCTGTGAAAGATAATTTGGGTAGTCAGCAAATCCCTACTGGCACAAATGTGAGGAGACACTGGCCAGAAAAATCTGTCTGGTTCTCAGAATGTGTAACACTTCTCTTAGAGAAATAAAAGGGTCTCTCACTAAAATCTTAGCTGTCACATTAGCATTAAATCAGTGCCTGCCAACAAACGTGGTAAGTTATTAAAGGTTCTCACTGCAAATACTATTTTTCTGAGAGCTTAAACAATACTAAAAAAAAGCACTCTGGGCTGAAGTATGCAATATTGCGTATCTCTTAGAAAGTGTGTCTTTAGGCACTTATTTTTTAATTCTTTTACTGAGATAGGTCCTAATCTTGAAAAGCAAAGCTTAAGTGAAAGCAGTAGGACACAATTCCTAAGAATGCTCAAGCACTGGGCACACAACATGCAACTTGCAATCTGATCCTCGCTGGGATCCCAGTCAGAACTTGATTCCTTAGAATTCCTTTCAATTAAATTGATTCAAGACTACCACAGTTTAAAGATATTTTGTTTGGATTAAGAGCTGAATTAATATATTTCCATGAGAAAACTCTTCATGAGTATTCACACACAGGCATTTCTCCACCTTTCTATTGTAAAAGAAGAACCAGATGTACCAGTGAGAGACCAATCTTCACTGAATTAATCCCATTTCCCGCAAAGACAGCTCCAGAACAGCCACCATGAAGGTACTTAGAAAGGGAAACATCAGTATCAGTCATGGTAAGAAAAACTGAATATGAACAAAGGACTTAAAAGGTCACAAAAGTTGAAAGAATAATGCACCAATTGAACAAATGCTAGAGTGACATCCAATTTGCAAATGTACAGAAACAAGATGAGCAAATACCATGTATCTCTTAAAAAAATAAAAGAGAGCATTACTGCCTGAAAAAATACAGATTAACACATAAGATTAAAAAGAAAAGCCTTCTCATTATATGTCTCAGCTAGTTCACACCAGAAACGTAGGACTGAGCCTAGATTGCACTTCCATTTGTGCCACCAAATAAGCATTAGTACAAACCACATAGAGAATGCCCCCAAAATATGTGTGCAATTGAATTGTTTCTAAAGGCTGGCATTTTTTCAACAAAAAATTCAAATGTTGTTTGCTTTGTCATTGAAACTTTAATTTTTGCCGCCTCTCAAGATAGTCAGAAAGAGAATTCATCCCTACAAGAAAAGACAAAATAGTGTTTTAAATAGCGTACCATCTATTTAGCAAAACCAGAATGAAAGGTTTAAATATTTAAGAAAACATTGACCAGCTCTGTTAGCAATGGTATATATACAACAATCCTAAGTCAACACCTCCCTTTCATTTCAACCACTGGAGTTCAGTATCTCTGCAAAGAGGGTCATAGATCCCTAATAGTAACTGGAGCTAAATACTTTCGATTATTACTTCATACAAGACTACTTCTAGCCTGTAAGAAAGAAATAATAGACTTCCACAGAGCCTGGGGTCATATCTAAACAGAAAAGAGCTTGATGACACTGAAACCTGGAAGGTATACAACAATAGCAAAAGTAGTACCGAGAACAGGCTTATCTGGTGCACATGAGTAAACCAAACTCTCAACACGTTAACTTTAACATTATGTATCTGACCATAATTAGGCCTGATTTGAACAATTTAAAGTTTAATCCTGCAGTCTCCTTTATACAGAAGCAGGAAGCTAGCTACTGGATGAATGGATTTTGCCTGAGAAAGGGAGAAGGATACTTCAACACTGGAAAGACAGAAAAGATTGTCATACGGAAAGAGGACTAAAGTTTCATTAGCATTTCACAAGTGGCAACTGCTGAGTTCAACAAGTGGCAGTGCTTGCAGTGACTGTGCTGGTCTGTTTTAACTAAAGAGATTGAATTCCTTATTAATACATCAATTGAGAAACTATTTGTTTTAATATTTTTATTTTTCTGAAGTAATAAAAGAACTTTTTAAAAAAATCTAGGGTGGTTCCAAATAGTTCCAAATAGAATGAGAGTTCTAATTCTCTCTCTCATACGGGCAATGATTTCATAACTATAAGATTTGTTTTACTGATGCACTACTCTATTGCAAAATTGAATTAATTTTAGTGTGAAATAATAAATAAAATACCCAGCCTACATGTGATTAGTAAAATTCAATAGGAAGGGGAACCATAAAGATGTGCATGGGTTAAGCCCAAGGTCAAACATATCAGCAGAAACAAAGTCAGAAGTTCATAGATCAGCTGAATTCTTAGTATTAGCATGCCTGACATATTTTTTAAAACTACAGGTGAAGATCGCTTGCTGTGTAATAATGTATCCTAATAACTCTCAGTGGGAACATCCGTTTGAAGGAGAAAGGAAGTGACGAGAAAGTGAATAGTAACAAATTATTAGAAAGACAATATTCACAAAACAGTTACGAGAAATTCACAAATGATACGTTTTATTGACTAGCGAGGGTGCATTTATCTCTCACCCAACAATGCAAACTTATTGAGAACGAGAAGATATACAGTGCATGGAAAGTTTAAAAGCAGATATAAACAAAAGTGTCTTTTGTCAGATTTAAATATACTGAAGTCCGTATTGGTTAAGTTAGTATAAACTGTAATACAAAACTCAAGTTGGACATTTGATAAATGTGCTATATTTTGGACAAGTGAAGATGGCTTTTGTAAAGGAAATTATTACTTTGTAGACCTACAGAAGCACTTTTTATCATTCAACAGTCACATGAGTGTGAGTGATTTGGTTGCCTAGAGTTGCTCAGTAGGAGTTGACATTGGACTTGCAGAAGGTTTTTCCTAGAGTTTCTCAACAAAGGCCATCTTAAAAAGTAAGCAGGTAAGAAGGCAGGCATGTATAATTGAGACTTTAAAAGGAAAGTAATAGAGAGTTAGAAGCAAAGATCTAGTTCCTGAAATTGAGAGATGTTGCTGGCAGACTTTTTCAAAGAGTTTTTCTAGGGCCTGTGCTGTTCAACAGTCATAAATAGTCTGGGAAGAGGGATGAGGGTTGTTGAGAAATGTTCCTGATTGGAGTTATTATGGTTAGCCAGAATAAAGAAAGACAGCATAGAATTCCAGAAATTCTGTACTCACAAGCCTGAGTGGCAAAGCAAAACAATGGCAGAATAAATGCCCTGCAAATAAATGTAAAGTGATACACAGCTGAAACTGCTGGAGGCTGGGGAATCTAGTTTTAGCTCTTACCCTTCCCCAGGCATATATTTATAATCACTGCCCATAGACAGGATGCTGTTCAATTCTTACTCTAATCCAATATAGGCATTCTTATTTTGTTATGGTTCCCTAGTCATTACTTTTAGGCAGCTTCCTGAAGCGGGCACAGATGCCTTTGAGGCACCTACTCCTGTTGATGTGTGTTACATTTAAAATACTTGCTTCTCAGTTTTGGATTACTCTTGGAGAGTAGAAGTACTACAGGACTTCACTTATAAACTTGGGCATCTTTAATTGGATACTGAAATGGATTACTGAAATGTCAGAATTTTTTTATTCTTTTTCACTCATTTAGTTCAATGAGGTTTTTGAATTATCATGTCCATGAAGTATCTTCCTTCAAATGCTAGTATCTTATAAGCGAATCAGTAGGCAAGTGCAAACATGGAATCTCTCTGAAAAGTTAACAAGTCTCCCAAGGAGAATTGCCCTTTGCCATTGAAGAATATCTCCTGGCAACAATTGGAATACCAATGAGATTAAATGTAACTTCCTCTAAAGCTTTTCAAATGAAGCAACATGGCTTTATCATAGCAATAAGTAGTAACACTTCATTTAATATGTACATTAATTATTGCTGAATTATAATGGATTGTCTAAAAAGTTGTATAATATTCCCATTAATACTAAATGAATTCATTATGATGAGTGTAATTACAATGAATACTAATGAAATTAATGATAGCTAGACATGCTAGAAAAAGTGTTACCCATTTACTTGACATGTTCCAAATGGAATATATTCTGTTAATGTTTTTGGAAGGGTAGCGTGAATAGTTCAAATAGTAGTGTGAAACAGAGTGTTTAGCAGAGGTGGGTTTTTTTTAGTATCACTGAACAAATTCTTTTACAGTATGTGCAACTTCTATGCACATATATATCAATAATGAAATCTGGATGCACTATCTAAATCAAATAAAACTAGTAAATCTTCAAATCAGTCTTATGCTTCTGTTTGTATTTAGTTTCACTTATACACACACATGAATAAAATCCTAGCTGCACGGTCAGAAAAAGAGGAAGTCAGGAAACAGACTGTATATGCTGCTGTGCCCCAGTTTTGCACTCCAGTATTCATTCTGGTGTGCACTCTACAGATCAACCATGTTCCAAGCAAAGCCTGATGTCAGGTGGTATGTTTAGCATGCTTCTGCATTTATATTTCTTGACCTGTTGGCCTAAGCCTTACATAAACTATTCTTGCCGTTGGCAAAAGAAATCTGGCTTGGGAATTGTATCTGTAGCAGCATGCAGATGTTTCACGGGCTCTCACAGAGTATTAATTGTTCACCAGTTTTCAAGGAAGAACGTAGTTTTATCCGTAAGATAAAATTTTAGTGGGTTTAGAAAATGAAATGTGATGTCTAATTCAACAGGGGAAAAAAGAGAGTTACTTACAATGCTCTTTTCAATCAATGGAATGTAATTTTGCGGCCATCTGTGAAAGCAAACAAAGCAAAAGAAATATTATTTCACATAGGTCACAGAATTATAAAAAAATTATGTACAAGTAAAGAGAGTATAATTAGATGTCACAGTACTAGTAGGCAACTAAAACATTATCATACTTATTCTTCCTCTACTTTGATTCAATACTTTGATTCAAAGGCAACATCATCAACTGGATTCCTTCTTTTGCACTAACATATCCAATACAACTGTAAAAAACATTCATTGCTTTGTCCAAAGAAAAGAAAAATCAGTGGATTAGTAGGGCAAACAAGGATTGAAAATGCTGCCAAACACTTGACAAAACATCAAAACACAGCTTGATTCTTTGTTCACACAACAGAAGATACAAAGAAAAAAGTATCATCCTTTAACTTTTCTTGTATTGTATTTCAGAGGAAGATGAACTGTAGCCTTCCGGCAATCACTAATGCAGTGTTTGTATTCTGTGTCGAGATTATCCACTTGGGTGCTGCACTGCAGCTCCCTCGGCTATTTTGACACTGCATCCAGATGCTCCAATTTTGCTTCAGTGACTCAAGAGCAGAGCCAATATGCCTTAAAGCAATGTTCAAAGGGTTAGGGCTTGATGAACAATTAAAGCACTCAGAGGAAGTGTTTCTGAACATCTCTGACTGGTGCTGAAGTGACTTAAGTGGCCTTAGTGTGACATCCAGGCAGGGAATATGTAATAGAAAGATTCAGTTCTACACTCAAGGTGAATGTGGATTTTGCTCCACTTTTAAAGGAAAAATGAAAAGGTGCAATTACAAAAGAAAAATATTAATGATTTAAACTGCAGTGTATCAGTTCTAGAAAGGGCAAACATTGTCCGCTTTACATAAATCTCTTTAAAAGGCCTAGTTAGAAATATTTTACTAAAATTGCATTCATCATATATTCCCACTTCTGTTAGGGATCAAAATAACTTACTGTTTGACCATGACTTTTTAAAGTACATTCCTGTAGAATCTAAGCATAATTTCACAAAAATAAAGGTCTATGTACTTCAACATACTTCAATAGTCCATAAATGAAAAGTTACATAACTCAAGCAGTATTATTATTCCAACTGTTATATATTTATGGCATTGGAAAGTCATTTTGGAAAGTATCATTCATTTCATTTGAGAACAACTTCATCCATTAAATGCCATGAAACTTCAGAAATATATAAGGCTCCATCACATCCACAACACAGGCCCTGAAGCAAAAAGTAGAGGCACCTGATCATCTTTTAAAAAAAGTAATATTCTTTTTTTCAATTTCTTACTATGAATAACAAGTAACTATAATTCCGTATGTGCTCCACTTTTTTTTTTTTTTTTGGTGAAGAAAGCAAAATTTAAGCTATTTTATTTATTATTTAATATTTTTGTTTTTCATTCTTGAGATTTTCCTTGGTTTTGAGAAAAATAAGCAAGAGCATGTTCCCATGTTTGCAAGAGTTTCGCTTTGGGGTTTGTTTAGGGTTTTATATTTATTTTCTTTTTGTTTTGGTGGGTTTTTTTTTAAGTTCCTGACTACCAATTTTAGTCTTCTGATAAGAGATGAAGTAAGAAAACAATTTCAGGTGATAAGTGTCATTGCAGAAAGTTTTACCTGAACTATGACAGTGCACGATTTAGGTTGGAAGACACAGATCTGATACAGAACACAAACTATGTACCAGGTGGGAGTTAACTGTGGGAAATCTTGAGAGACGCAAGCTAAGACTGAGGAATGCCCTGAAAGAAATTCTGTGGGGATAAAAAAAACCAAACCCAAAATCACTGCAAAAATTCACTTTATGATCCCTCCAGCACCTTCTCCTACTTTCTTTCCGTTAACTTTTCATCTAGTTGCTGCTGCCAGTTAGCTCACCGACTGTGCTGAGTGGGCAGGACAGAAGAAACACACCCAAGTTTGCCTGCCCTGCTCATTTCACAGTCAGGTTACAGGTCTCACCAAACCCTGCATGCAGTGCAGAAGTTGTTCATGTACCAAATCTTCATACTTGCGTCTGCTTTATATGAATGGAGAATCACTTGAAAGATTTGTATTTTGGATGCTTGTTTTCAATATTTTCAGTATTTCAATATTTTTCCTTATTTTGCAATATCCGTAAACTAAGAGAAGATTCTTAGATATGAAATAGAACATGCGTAAGAATTATTATTAAATTTTTAATTACCATTTTAATATGCAGTTTAAATCTAAGATTGTGCAGGTCAGAAGAAAGGAATAAAGACTGATTATTTATATTTAATTATTGTTTTCACTTCTGTAGTTCAGAAATCATTCTCCGTCTTAGAAATAGAACATTGGCTGAAATATCCTAATTTCTCCATAATAGAAACTAGATTTACTTTTATGTACTAAGAGGGTCCAGCATTAGGAAGAAAGACAGATGATTAGTTAAAAACAGAATTCAGGATGTTCTATTAGCAATAGCTTTTGCTTGAACAATGCACTATTATCTTCTTGCAAAGAACTCAACAAGCAACAATGTAAGAGTTAGCAAATACACCTGACTCTTCCAGTTCGTTTTCTGTCAGCATTTAATAAAAAACCCAAAAGCAATAAAATTCTATCAGATATTTCAAAACAGTCTTCTGATTAGAAGTGAGGGCATCAGGGCTGCCTAAACACCTACTATGGTATAACCACATTCTAGGACAATTAATGTGCAGAGAATATTCCCTTTTCCCCATGAAATGCACATTGGATCTCTGTGAATATGTGTAATCAAAAAATGAATGGATTTCTTTATTTCTCTGGGTAAACGTCTGAAAGGGAAAGCTGAAGACAACTAGTCACGAAGGTTTAGGAAACTAGACTTGGTTATTCGGCTCGTGTCTTGATCATTCTAGTGTGTATCTCTTGGAAAAGGAAGGACACTGTGTTCTTGACCATTACTCCACTGATATAAAGTAAAAGCTTGGGAAATCAAGATTAACACTAAGCACTCTTTCTAGGTACCATTCTTGTCCTTTATTACAGCTCTAAAGGAAGGGAAAATCATTGACTAAATTAAGACTAAGAACTCTGGGTTTCACAATTGGTGCCAGCAAATCTGTTTGACTCTATTCAGATTTGCAATATTTGACAACTTGCTCTGTATCTGTACACTACTACTGAGACATTTTCCTGCAAGAGATCAACAGCTAACCTTTGCAGGTAAGATTTTTTTTTAGCTTGATTTTTCCCCATCAAAAAATAAAAATTACCTATACTTTGTTCTGGCCTTTCCTCACATCCAGTGGGAATGTAAAAGGCAGAGAAAAATGACTCAGATTTCATAAATGGTTAGTGTTCCTTTTGTATTGATTCTTCTGCCTGAATTGAAATAAACACTCCTGGCCAGCAAGTTCTACTACTCCTTCTTAATAGAGGCATGCTAACTCAGCTCAGTACAGGCTGTTGAATTAGCAAGTCTTAGGAAACATGGAAGTACATGCAAGAGGGCTTTAAGTATTATGTAAATAATTTTCAGTTAGATGTTTTGACAAAAAGGGTATTGAAAATAAAATCAGCCATTGAAAATAAAATCAGCCCTCCTCTACAATATCCCTGCAAATTAACTAAAATTACGCATTTAGGGACAAAGAAAACCATACTTTGATTTCACTTGGAACTGACAGAAATATTCAGGAAATTTAGGAACAAAAAAGGTAGGGGAAAATTATCCTTCTACATTCCCAAAAGTATCATTTTTCTTCAATCATTAATTTGTATACTTGCCAAAGACACAAGCAACTCTGCAAAAGCTATTTAAACACAAAACTAAAGAACTGGAAATAAATGATTAGGCTTACATGCTCTTTGTAAATCATTCATGGAAGTAAAGAGAATCCCGCCTCTCTTCACTTATTCAATAGCTCTGTGGTTAGGGCCTCATCTGATATACAATGTGGGACAATCAGGTTCAAGACCTTGTCTGCACATTCTTGAACCCACATTTTCACCTTCCCCAAAGAGTTCTTAAACCAGTGAGAAATCTATAATTGGCTTCTCTGGATCCCCATGGAAAAAGCTGTTCTGCATGGATTATTTAAATACTGAGTCAAAGAGAGAGAATGACTCTTTGGTCTGGTGGTTAAAGAATTCACTTGGGAGGCACACAGCTCGGTCAAAGTAGCAAGATAGCTCAGGTGAGAGCATACCGCTGCAGAATATCCAGTGGTTAGGTGATTCCCCTGGAAGGGAGAAGATAAAGGTTTAAATCTCAGTCAGGGGGAAGGTGTCTAAACCTAGTCTCCTATATATAGGATTTATTGCATTAAAAAACATATGGTGAGATCTTCAACTTTGCGGGGACAGAGGTGAGTGGGTGGAGATGGGAAGACGAAGAAGAGAAACAGTTGTTATTTCTTCACTACTAGTTTTGTGAATCTATTCCTGTTCCAAAAACAAAAAATAAAGCCATCACAAATTCAGTCTGAATTTTGACAGCTTCTTAAATTGCTGGCAATCAATTTATTCACTAGGGTTATATTCAGATAGCTAATGCAAAAACACATTGTCTTCCTTGCACACTCAGATTAGACTCCCAGTTAAAGTCTGGATTAATTTTTTTTTGCATGTATGAAGCTGCCCTATACATATAGTCTACATATACAGAGTAATCCTTGCAGAGTTAGGATTAACTGCTATTTAAGAACTATTCTATGAATTACATTCTAAAATTCTGTGGGAACAGATAGAAATGTTACAGCAGAAGCTCACTTAACATTTCAAATTATGCGGGGTATATTCATCAGCCTTTTTATGAGAAAGGAATGATCATGCTTTTTTCTTTTTTTTTTTTATGGAGATCATACCTGGACACAGAAGAATTCAGTCTAGTCCATTTGGAACCAGTATCCTCTTATTTCTTACATCATTGTTGTCAGCCTCCTATTTTAATGCAGTGTTTTGTATTTCATTTATTATATAGGGCCTCCAAACAGACATTTGAGTCTGCTTTATGTGAAACTTAATCATTTTATTGAATAACAGAAAAGTAAAGCTTAATTCCTGACTACTTGCCATCAACACTGATCTGAGAATTCATTTACTTACCTGAACACTAAATAAAGACTTCTGTTGTTTATATTTGAACAAAGTAGTATTCACTTATTTAAATTTTTTTTTCGATGTCAATATTTCTCTCCTAAAACCTTAATGTTTTCCTGACAGTGTTCAGAAGTTCCAGGGATATCAATGACAAGTTAACTGAATGTAAATATTTCAAACAAAAAGTGGGTTTCAACAGGAACAGATCAGTGAAGTTGAAAAGTTAAACTAGAAATAGCTTGATACAATTACCCCAGTAATTTAATTTGCCCAAAATATAAATGTTAAATATTCAGAAATACTCATTCTTAGGCTGCTCCTACACAGTATTATTGCCTGCTGGTCTCTAAAAGCACACACAGTCACTATTTAATTCTTAACAAGAATGTAAAATGAAAAAATATGCCGCTGCTTTCACACAGCGCTATTTTTCACAATATGAGGGCAGGCAAAAATAAGAAAACGTTTTCAAATTTGCCAGCTAACAAGAGTAATATATATATATATTTAATCTAGCTTTTTGCCAATTAACATGTCCATTTGCATAAATTTTGCTTCTTATGGGAATCTAACTTTATGATTCTCATATTACATTCTCCCCCCAGCACTTCCAAAAAAGTGAAATATCTTTTCCAGGTAAGAAGTTCATACATTTTTAAATTAAATATCTTGGGGGAGGGGAAATAAAGTTTTAGTGTTGGAAATTCCTAATTTTCAACTGACTCAAAAATAATCTTAAAATAAATCTGTTTTATGAGAGTATTTTAGACCTGTAATGTGAAATGAAGAATCATTGAAAAGTGCTGTATGCTAATAACATTCATGATGATTTTATCTCAGATATATAAACAGTAGGTATTATGGAGAAGATCATCCTCTTAGGAGTAACATCTGGAGCAGGTGTCAGTGTTGGTAATAGTGGGAATTGTTATTTGGATTTTATTGGCTATTGTACCAGGCTCCTTATAAACGTGCAGTGGTCTAAAGCTACTTTTACATAAAGGATAACCTTTCACCCTTGTAGAATTTTGTTTTAGCTACATAACAAGACTTTTACAAAAGAAAAACATTGCCAAGTGGGCCTCAAATATTTTTTAATCTATTATGGATCAAACTGTACAAAAACACCAAACATACCACAACAAAAAATGTTTCTCATAATGTTATTCAGAAATACTCATAAAGTGAAAATACCTTAATGCATTCTATACATAAGTGAACTGGAAAAGATTCAGGTTTTGCGAATTACTTCTGTAAAAAAACTCAGTTCACACCTGTACTAGTTAAATTCACAGATGTAATTTTCCAAAAGCACTGTATGATTTTTCTGTCTGCTCACTCCTGAATGATAATTCACCCATATTTGCCTCAACTCCAGCACCATCGAGGAAAAAAAACATTAATGGAAAACTCAGTGACAGACAAGGCAGATTCCATCACAGAAAATAAAGTTTATAGCTGAATCCTCCATGACCAGGATTGGACACAAGATTTTATCAGAAATAAAACCCCTGTATATTAACAAAAATCACAAAAAAAAAACCACTTAAGCAGACTATTTTTAGCATTGTATTGCTTTTGGTTTTTTTTTAACTCTGAAATTAAGAAGGACAAAATAAAAATGTGCAGCTCAGTATAAAAATTTGTGAGAAATTAGTTTAAAAAACATACAGTGATCCTCTGTGACTAAACAAATAATTAGATAAAAAATCTAATTAAGAAGTGAAAGCTAATATAATAAGACAGTTTGGTGGTACATTGCACCATACTCTTAACCAAAATTTTTCACTAATTTATCCGTCTGAAAAAAAGAAACTCAATTATGCCTGAGTTATTGGCCTCAATCATGCATAATAATTTAGGCAGTGTAACAGCACCACTAACTTCAATTCCATTCTTCTTAATTATGTAACATGAAATTTAAATTTTATTACTTTTGTTACTGAGGAAAAAAAAGAGGAAGAAGCCACTGTATTTGTATTGTCAACTCATTTCCAGTCCTCTTAAGATTCTTTTTTCTTACCAAAGTGAGAACCTTTCACAATCTTAAATATCAGTTTTTATTTCTTTAATTGGGTGTTTTTATCAGGACCTTTTCAGTGAACTCTTCACATTATAATATACTTCTGCTTCACTACTCTAGCTGATTGTTTCAGAGGTTGTGCAGAACACATTCCTGATCTTCACAAAAGCTGCTTTCAAGGTCTTTCATATTCTGGCATAATCCCCTAGTAATTACAAAGGCTCTCTTTGCAACAATAAGCAAGTCTGAGAGGAGTTCTATAACCCTACATTACACATTAAATCATACTTGGACATTTCAGTTAAATGTGCTTCCCTTGAGCCCCCAACTTGCATACAAAATCTGCAAGATGCCAAAACACAAGAACTGAAAGGTTATGATGATGGTAACTGTCTCTATAAAAAGCATTGATTAAATGAAATACAAAACACAGCTTGGATAAAGGCTTTAGTTGGGGAACAGTTAAGTCCTCATTAGAAAAGCAAAGTTGACAGAGCTTAAAAACACTTATTTTATGCCTGATAATCATTAATCAATTTTACAGATCTTCTTCTCCCCTAGGACTTTAGAACTGTTCTATGAATGCTATGATTTGCATTTGAATATTCCTGTGTAAGTATCATATTTTTAGGTTGTGGTTTATTTTTTTTTTTTTAATTATTATTATTTTTTAAGGAAAAATGTCTCTTCCTGTCAAAGGAAAGACCTTCCCAGATTTTTTAATTAGTTGCAGCCATTGCTTTCGGGTATACGACCCATGAGCTATCAGAAGTCACCTTTCCAACTGCTGTACATGTGTAAATGAAAAACGTACCATAACCTCAAAAATAAAAAAAATCCTCTTTGCCCTCTTGTCTTTTTCATTCTTTGAGTTTCCTCTATTTATTGCTTGTTGATCAAGAACTTAATCATGTGGGTTTTTTATATCTTCAAAGGGCTACACCAAGTTCCATCTACAACTCGTCCCAAGGGGGTCCATCTACAACTCATCCCCTCATAGGGGTCCAGAATAAAGTAAACTACTACCATACAGCTGATCTTACCTAGGTCTAAAAAGCTATAGGAAAAAAGAGACTGCATTACGCAGTTTGCTGCCGATACAACTGGCCTAAACGATGTTAAAGTACGTGGGATAAGAATACTGTACCATAAAAATGATGTGAAAACAGTCTCTACTTTTGCAAGACCATCCGTAATGTTGAGATCAATTTTGCTTAAAAGATTGTGATATTAATTTCTGATGCTGTGGCAGTATTAAAGATGCCTTCTGTTACCTGTTAGCTTACATTTTCCATCTTAATATATGCTGTGTTTTTCACTGGGTAGAGGAATATTCCTTACAAAGAGCTGGAGAAGCCAATATCTATTTAGACTTGGGAACTGTGCTAATGATTTTCCAAATTCTGTGAGTGACACCTGAAAGAAAATCAAATGAACAATTTCTTTTTCTAATTTCTTTTGTTGACATGGTAAACTTTAACACTGATACCAAACACAGAAAACAAGGATAAAACAAGATTCCAGTACCATGTTCCTCGCATTTTGCTTAGTAAGAATTGTTTGAACAATCAGCAATTCTATGGATATCTTACCTTTGCACTTCAGCTTTACCTGAAGGCTATTTAACACCCTTATTTTCCAGGAATTCTCTTATCTTTTTAACTATAGGCAACCTGTTGATAAGTATGTTTCTGTCTTTCCTGATGAAACTTCTCAATACTTTTAATATATATTCATATACTCAATGAGATGGAGACAGTAAAAATTATTCTATTCCCTGTTTGTTGTTGCTGTGTGTTGTTTTCATATTGTATTTCATTTTGATATTGGGTTTTATAATGGTTTGTTCTGTACTCCCTTGTTCTCCTGGAAAATGTTATATCCTGAGGTTTGTCCTTGCCCTTTTTTCCCTGTCCATCCTCCCACACTCCTCCCAGTCCCCTCCTACAGGCCCGGTCCGTCATTCAGCTGTTCCTCCCAGCTTCTGGAGAGTTCAGGTAAAGACATCGAATGATAGGACAAGAGCTGAGGAGGTTCCTCCATTTATGTTCCTATTGGTTTCTTTAAATGTCCCTCTAACCCTGCTCCACTCCCACCTTATCCCTCATTGGGTGTTGGCTTGTCCCCTCCTTTAGCCCCTCCCCTATATATAAGCCTGGACCATGAGGCCCAAGCGATGAATTAGCACAAGCTGCGGACCGCGGCATACGTCCAAACAGGACGGGACAAAGACTGGAATAAAGACCTTGTATTCGCCCTCAGATCAAGCCTGACTTCTTTCCTTTGCCACCAACAGGGTCTTGCTCTCATGGGTCATGCTCTCATAGAAAAAGCCCCTCTGCTGCTCCCCAGGCTTTTAGGACCCAGAGGAGTTTTTCTGTCTTGTCACAGTCTCGAGCTAGCCTGGGCGAAATGGAGCTGGTAGCTCCGGAAGAGACACGTGACAATTTGTTGAAGCAATTTACATGGGAAACGCAAGTTCTAATTACTATTTTAATGAATATATATGTATGTATATGGCATAGAAAGTGGAAACGCACCAACAAAGGCAATGTCTGAAGGCATTATAATTAAGACACTTGCAGGAACAAAGATGCAGGTTCAAGTGAGATTTGCCTTCCCCTTTAACATGTGAACTGGTAATTTTTTTAAAAGCTTTTTCATTGAATGAAATGGGCCTGATTCACTTTAATTCAGTTAATAAATTAATACTGGATTTATCCAGTTTGTTACTTTCATCTGACTTTGCTCCTTTTAAATTAACTGAAGTCACATAAGTCTGGTTTATGTATTCAAGTTGGCACACTGCTGCAAGTGCAAAAAATAAAATTTTGAAGAATCTCACCATGTTTCTGGAAACAATTTTAGGTAAGAGCTATAATGGAACATGCACATTTTAATTTGACAACCTTATATTAGCAGGTGCAAACTTCGAGTTCTGTCTCCACTCATAGTCACTTTATATTAATTTTAAACCAAGAAATATTTGCCCTGAGCAACATCCTATTCCCTAAAAGCTCAGAAACCAGTGCTAACGTGCAATGGTAGAAGGCACTTTGTAAAGAGTTACTTAATAAATAAAACAAAAGCAACATGGGAATGTATGGCTGTTTCACTATAGGAGCCTCTCCAAATGCAATATGCTTCAGTAAGAGTAGGACATGATCAATCAGGGATGACAATAATTAGGCTTGTATCAGAAAAAGGTAACTTCCCCTTCCTCATAAAGCATCAATGGAAAACAGTAAGAGTTAGGAAGTACTCCAAATGTATGGGAACATGGAATGAATATGACTTTGATATGAATAACTAAATGAGTGCCCATGGGCTATATACATCAAATAGTGAAGGTGCACGCCATTGCTTCTTTAGTAAAAGAAGTATTAGGGTCCGAAACATACAAAGTGGTAGTTATTTAGCCTGGAGAAAAAATGGCTCAAGGGAGATCTTAAATTCCCGAAAGAAGATTATAGTGAGTAGGGGATCAGCCTCTTCTAGTGGAAACCAGTGACAGGACAACGGGAAATGGCCTCTAGTGGTACCAGGCAAGGTTCAGGTTGGACCTAAGAAATAAATCCTTTACTGAAAGAGTGTTAAAGCATTGGAATGCACTCCCCAGGGAAGTGATAAAGTCACCATGCCTGGAAGTGGTCAAAAAAGACTGGATGTGGTACTTGGTGATATGGTTTGATCAGCGTGCTGATCTTCGAGGCCCTCTTCAACCTTAATGATTCTGTTCCATGATTCTATGTGTGCTGGATTCCTACAGTCACATTATGTTAGTAGAGGTTAGTTAATATTTCTTATTATGATAATTTTGGTTTTTAGGTTTGAGAACATGATAATTATGCAGTTTTATGAAGCATGGCATTCAAAAGGAGATTAAAAAAAGGAGAGACCTAAGAGATCCCATCTACAAACTTCCCTTTTTAGCAACGTAACACAATACTAAGCCCTTTCTTAAACTTTAATTGCATGAAAATCACACTATTAGGATGGAGAAAGTATCAAATATTTTCCCTATATGGCTCTTTTTGTGTACCATACTGGAACACAGTGTATACTGACTGAAATAATTTGCATGAAGCAATTACTACAGGAACATTGTCTATACTTATAAAGCTTATTCGATTTCAAATTACATGCCTATTCATCATAATTACAGCAGTTAACTTTTATGGCACAAGACTTATTTACAACTAAAATACTGACATAATACCTTGGAATGGTATTTTGTGCACATCCTTCAAATTTGCTACAGATTTAAACAGATATAACTTTCAAACACCATGTTATCTACGAAAAAAAATAAAAAATAAGGGCAATTATGGGACCAAAAGTTAAGAAAAAAATAGTGTGTGTAGCACTGTAGCAACCCTTCACTTGCACCATGCAAATAAAATTCTTTCCCACAGACATCCACAGATTTCAGATGGGATATTAAACTAGATATTAGTTATTCCTCGGACACCCATGTTGTATTTCATGAAAGTATCCTCTCACCCATTAAAATCCTCTACCCATCAAAAAGAAATTAAAACTTTCAGTAACTCAAATTTTATCAGGATTTCAGACATAACCTATTAGTAAGAATATAAATTATTCACTCTATTTAAAAGACTTAAGTAAACAATTACATGCTTTTCTACAGTGCATATAATCAGCTTTGTATCTCTATGAAACATCAGGAAAAGTAGGTGATGGAATATGAGAACCTTACACGTGGTTCCTGTAGTTTAATTTGTACTGATACTAGAACATGGTGGTTTGTTTTTTTCTGTTCTTCTAAACTGAAAAAAACGGTTGTATGGTCTCTACAGCTGGTTTTTTTTGTTGTTGTTGTTTGTATGTCTTTTTATATTCATATAGCCCAGAAAACTGTTAACTGTCTCTGGCATAGGGAAAAGGTAAAATCAATGACAATCTGGTCATTTTTACTCATTATTGTCTGATTAAAATTTGGAACCTTATATTTCACCAAATGATTAATGAATTTTAGTTTTCTAACTCAAACATTTAAAATAGGACACCCAGCCCCCTCCCCACCCCCCCCAGCCCAGCTTCCTAAAATTTAAAGATATTAATTTCAACTTCAGCTACTGTACTAAGTGGTGTCTCTTGTGGTCTAGTTATTGGTAAGAGAGAAAAATATCAGGTTCTTACAATTTAAACAGTAATGTACAAAATGAAATAACTCTGTTTATACACACAACAGATAAACATAATCCCTACTGAAGTTATATTTACGTTATACCTATACACAGAGACTCCTGCATTTATTTGTAAAGATCTGTCTGGAAGAGTTTACAAATTGCTATTTTATTTATTCCTATCACAGTGTCTGTGATGTTATTTCTAATTTTCTTTGCTCCTGTGAAGCAGCATACTGAACTCTTAGGGGAACAGAAAACATACAAACGCTATTACAGTACACATTTCTAAGCAGCAGGAAGTCTGTAGTAAGTGTCAGAGATTGATCACGATTTTATTGCACATAAAAACAGCCACTACCAGTTCTTCTGTGCCAAAGGGTCATGGTATGCATCATCCATGCTGTATGTTTAACCACCTCAGATTTTCAGAAAGGTAACAGCAATCTTAAATTACTGAAAACAAACTGAAATCAATTAAATCTTTTCAATACACGTTAATCTCCAGAACCAGAATAAGAACTTAAATCATACTACTGTCCACTGGAATGACAAGGTGAACTAAATATACAAAAACATATCTGAACATATCTGAAAACTACGAGCATTTACACAAATGTTTAAGATCAACACACGTGCAACCCTAACTAGATTCATAGAGGAAATGCATGTATGCTGTAAATTTCAGACATGCACTATAGAGTCCAAGGGCATGTTTTTAACCATTAAAATGCAAGAGCAGTTTGCTATCAAGCACTCTGTAAAGGTTTCACATTCACAGAGTGTGAAAATTGCATGAAAATTGGAAAACATCAGAATTTACAGGGCAGTGATTCTATATATTTTGATTATTTATTTTATTCAGTACAGAGATTATCTTTTTAATAAACACTTTAAGAATTCATACAAATGAGGTACGCTTCTAAGTTATTTAATAAATTCTTTACTCTGGAGTATCACCATTACTGAGATCAGCCAAGATTCTTGAACTAAAAAAAGGCCACTGCATGGTGCCAGGCTTTTATGAAGTCATTTCTTTGTACAAAAGAGCTTTACTGCAGAAAATAAGGAACTTAGAGTAATTATAGAATCCTATTAAGACACTGTGAATTGAAAGTATGGGGATACAGCAATTCTATTACATTTGCAACAAAACAAAGTCCTTTGAGTCATAGTTTTCTTGTCCCTCAACTCATCTAAACATCTAAGTGCATTTGAAAGCAGTATCACATATGCATTGGCTGTTACAAACACATACTTCTGAGACTGTCTCACAAATCATGTGAGAATTTGTCTTTCTCACAGAGTGGTTGTCAGTGACAATTACCTTGATTCCTATACAATATTCAGAATACTACTAAAAAATAATTTAATTATGAAAATGCTATATAGTTATCTTTTCTCAAACATTCTTAAGGCTATACAGTATTTCTCAAAATATTCACCAGTGAATTAAGAGATAAGGATATTTGTAAAAGAGTTAAACTCAAAAGAAACATTACCTTCCAAAAAATAATTTTCCCTCCTGTAGTAAAAGGACAACATAAATTTAACTAAACCAAATATTCAACAGACAGGTTTTAAAAATTATAGTCTTCTCTGCTTGAAGCATGTTCCTAACCCCATTAATATGAATGAAAGTTAACCATGCACAGGAGAAAAAGAACACATTTACTGTATGTATACTTGCTCTTTGGAATCTTTGAATATTTCATTTTATTAAATATATTTTAGAAAGATGTCTGGTTTATCAGAACAAAGGCTTTGGTTTCTGTTTTAAAATTACTGAGGCACAAGATATGACCAGAAAAGTTCACCCGGCCATGTCTCTTTTACTGCAAACATGTCATTTTAGACATCTTTCAAAGATGTATCTGGATCTGAAAAGCAATCCTACTGAGGCATTTTTTTGCTAGTGCTCATTGACATATTCATGTAATATAAAATCAATCAAAGCCAAAAAGCCTTTAAATAAAACCCCAAAACTGAACTAAAAAACACCCCCAAAACCCCTACCTACTTGCTATGAAAACGTGAGGTTGCTTTATTTTGTTTTCCTGTTATCTTTATCAAGAAAGTTCAGCCACCAAATTTATGTTATAATTATGGAAAAAAAATACTACAGCAGTATCATTGTATAGATTTAAGTCATTCATTTAGGGACTCTTTATTTGGATAGAGAAGCAAGTGAAGCCATTAATAACGAGTAGCTTTTGGTAGGAGCAAGGATGAAGTGCCAACTTGAGGACTGAAAGTCAGTTTCCTGAAGTGTGACATGGAAGGGAGCTACTCTTTTACAAAAGGGGTGACTTTCAAGTCTCTAAATATCTTTGAAAACCTAAGGATTACAGAAGCCTCCAAGTATTTTCAAAATTATGCTCTTATTTGATACCTTTAAAAATCTTATATAAATTACATAAGCAACAGTTTTATCAAAATGGAAACGGGAGAGTGATGAAATACTGGAGGCTGGAAGAAGAAGCAAAGTCTGGAGGTCATCAAGCTGAACCTACACAGAGACCAACTTAGGTCTGCTTTGCTTAAGACATTTTGTGAACAAACAAGGTTCTGAGCATCTCCCTGGATAAAAAATTAATAGTGTCTCTGAACAGCCTACTGCAAATTTTAACTGTCCTCATTGTGAAACCGTTTTCTCCTAATTTTTAGTAGAAATATACCTTTCTTGAAATCTGCAGTCATTGCCTCTCATCCTATTATGATTCAAAAGTTACTCTGGGAACAACAAGGGTCCATCCAGTACTATATGAGTTTATTAGATGGAGTCAGCAGTACAAATCTCCATGTAGCATGAGCATGCTATGTAAATGGATACTGTGAGTCATGACAAATCTATCATTTTACTATATGTGACAATTTGTTGTCCAAAACAAGCACTCAGATATTTTTACATCCAAATCTTTACCCTAATTGTGATATATTTTGAACACAAAGTCTCCCACATCAGCATTTAAAATTACACGCAGAATTTGTAAAATATATATATAAGTTGTAATTTTTATGTTAGACAAGGAGGACCCTATTTTTAAATTGGGAAAAATTGGGAAAAAAATGCATATGAAAGTGCCAATCAAAGCAGTAAATAACTAGAGAACATTTGCAGTGGGGGAGCACCTGAAGCTTTGCAGCTATCATATCAAAGTTGTATATACATTTTTATGTTACTTTCTTTTTAAACATTCCTAGCTGATCAAATTCAACAATATTTTGGCAGCCTAAAATTACACTCTTCTGACCTTGACATTAGTATTCAACAGCACTGATGAGAGAATGACAGCTTCTCCATCCTACTGGGTGATCTTGCAAGCTTTTACCTTGATGACTATGGAGTTTCTGTCAAATATGCTTACAGCTGAATGATCACGTTCTCTTGAATTATGAAGTGGCTGAAAACTGTGCTAATTGGGCCCATATTGATGTCACTCAAAGATTAAGTAGCCTTAATACTTTTTGAAGTTAGATAAATACTTGTAATTTTATTGCACATTAGCTGTAACATATATTTGCCCTGAATGAATAATTTACAATACCTACAGAACACACACATAGAAGTACTGGAAAATGCTTAGAAGTTTCAATGTATTAAAATTAGAAGAATATAATTTCTAAAAGTAAGGGAAAACCCCAGTTAAATACAATTTTTTAAGAAAAGTTGCAGTGATAGGTAAAAACATCTCTAAGATCTTGTGTGTATGTCTGTGGAATTTAGTTGAATTAAAAATGTGGAAGACAGAAAAAATGAACTGCAGAGCAGTGTTTCCTTATATGGAATCTGGGCTCTGGAAAACAATTACGCTGTTCTTGAGTACACTGAAGAATTATCCTGTGACACTTTCATTTAGGCCATCTCTCCTACCTTTAGTGAGTTGCATTCCCAGCTTTTAGAATAAAGATCAATGAAGTTCAAGAGAAGAGCATTGAGTTGTGTCATGGATATCTTTAATCCTTCAAGGCTCAACCATCTGCTTCAACTACTCAGAACCTGAATGATAAGTATTGCCTAATCTACAGGAACAGTTATATAATCAACTTTTCTTCTACATCCCTGGATTACATAACCTTAGATTGAAAAAAAAAAAAAAATTAAAAAAGTACAAAAATGAGCAAATGCATTTCTTAGCTGTAAGAAGTAGTGGCTCAGCAATTCTTTAGCCTGCCCTGGTAATTTACCTGATTTTTGACATAGCCTGAAGATTTTTTTTAAGACGCCATTTTCCTGCTTTGGTTGAGTGAGTGATGTTAGCCATTTAGACCAAATATTTTCAACTTCTTGCTCCTTTTATACCTTACATGAATTTCCCTATTTTACCTTCCCCTTCTTTCTGTACAGTCCTGGGCTAGAAACTGGTACTTCCCATCGTGTAAATGTTATCTTTGTCATTTCCTCCTGTTACCTTTAAAGCTACATACGAATTCTATTACAGAGCCTAACACAACTGATTATAGATGTCTGCTTTTTTTTTTTTCTTTTTTTTTTTTTTAATGACATGACATACATATTCTGGGATATAAAGAAGTATGACACATACATGATTTATTTTTCCATACTGTATCTGAAACCAATTTAATTTCTACTGTTGATAGGGACTGAAAGACCTACTGTACTCATTAAAGTGCATGAATTTGTAGAGCAAATACACAAATACACAGCTTTAGTCAATTCTGCTTATCAAATCAATAAATCTTGCTCTAAAACAGTCAAGTTAAAACTGCCTTAATATTGTACTTTTTTATTTTTATGTTCCTCTATGACTTTTGTTATACACAATGCAACAATTTCTAATTTTTTGACCAATTTGATTTGTATGTAGTGAGTTATTGGTCCCACACTAGTCCAAAATGCACTATAGAGTAGTAGGAAAATATTCAAAAATGTATTCCAAGCATCTGATGTTGCTTCATATCTCTCACATTGTACAAAGGATAGGTAAGATTTTTACCTTTTTATTTTTTTGGTCACTTTTTGCATAACTTGTTAGATCATTTTGCATACTTTTGCAGTTTGTACCCTAGAAGGTGAAGAAAAAGTGCATTTTCTTATATAAAGACAGGCAGCCTGTTTGAGCCCGGACCAAAATAGTAGTGCTTTCTCTGTTAATTTATCAGTAGCATAAAAAAGTTAGGACTTACATATTTCTGAAAAAGTGAGCAAACTAGTAAGAAAAATCAAATATCAAACTTTCCTGTTTCTTGCAGGGAGATTCTCCTGCCTCTAAATAGTAATAAGCATCTCAATGTATAAAATGAGACTGAAAGTTTTGTTGGTGGCTTTTGAAAAAAAATGAGGAGAATGTGGAAGAGAAGGCAGAAATGAATGAAATAAAGTCAGCTTGGCTCTTCTAGGTTATTTCTGGCATAGCAAATACAATGGTGATTAAATTTGTTCACTTAAAAAACGTATCAGCATTTAATAACTACATTGGGAAACAGATCCAACAGTAAAATCAGGGGTGTAATGCAAAATTTAGAAAGGTTTTTCTGTTCACTTGCAAGCAGAAAAGATGAACACTTTTGGACAGAATACAAGAGAACAGCATGCAGAGCAAAGAGGGGAAAAACTACTCAAAGAACCATCGGATAGCCTGGAAGATTGCTTTAGGTACAGAGACAATCTGCAACTCCTTAAACTTAACAGCATTACTCAGGATTTTAGGGAAACTATTTAAGCACTTGGGAACTAATCTCTCCATTGTTATCATACCTGTACTCTCCTCTTTTACAGAACTGAACAGGCCTTATTTTCCTAATTTACAATGTGGGTACTTATAGCTGAGGTGTTGACCTTTAGAAGAGCATCTGGAACATTACTCAAAGAGAAAACCTTTGTGGTACTTCAAAGGCTTAATTCCAGATGCTATCTCCTTGGAGAACACCCAGTTCAGGTTTTCAGATGGTTAGGGACTGATTTATGGATAACTGAGAAGCAAGGTGAAAATACCTACTGAAACCTCAGTCAAAAAGTGCCATTGAGTGGCACTCCTCCCCCAAGACAACCTGCATTCCCAAGTCCTCCAAGTGTCATTACACCAGCACAAATGAAAACTCCCAAGACATCTCATGATCCATTGGCCATACAAAATCCCAGCATGGAGTCTCAACACTATTTATTTTAAGAAAGATTAAGTAGCCCACAGGTCAGAATCTCCAGCTCCACAGAAGGCACTTGATTGTAAAAAACAATATCAGAAGCATGGAATGGGTAAGGCTGGAAGGGAACACAGTGGGCTATCTGGTCCAATCTTCCTGCGCAAGCAGGGTCATCCTAGAACACGTGGCACAGGACTGTGTCACATGGCACAGGATGGTGTCCAGACAGTTCTTGAATGTCTCCTGTGAGGGAGACTCCACAACCACTCTGGGCAAAGAAATTCTTCCACACATTGGGATTGTAATTGTCAGGAAATAACAACCCTGGGGTTTACAATACATTCATGCTAGATTTGGATTCCTGTAGTTGACCTAAACTCTTGTTTAGGTAACAAAATAGGACCTATATTTCTTGCTTTTAAAATTTATTATTGAATTGAGTATTTGACTCCCAGCACCACTAAAGCTATAAAGGTTAAGTCTGTATAGCTCACTTTAATTAATAACATATTCTTCCTATCATAGACACATCTCTTTTTATGTACAATCAGCAGCTTTCAGATTTTTTCTGTATTATCTCTATAAGACAGCTTGATAACTTGCTAATTTGTTAATGACATAATTGCTTCTTATAAAATCTATCAAGTCTACTAACCTCTAATTGTTGCTCTCTGCAGCTGATATTTGAAATTGAACTCAAGAGATTATATTGATTATTGGAAAAGAGCCAGATGTTCCCATTGAAGCTGAAGGCTGTAAAATTCACTGATGAAAAGCTAACTTGTGTAAAAAAAAATATTGGTAGATTATTTCATAGAGGTTTCTTTGAACATGATGTCTAAAAGAAAATTTCCACCAAAATTTAGAAAGCTAAACTTTCTAAAATATTACTGGCCTGAAGTTAATTAGTTTTATTTTTTTTATTATTATTTATTTATTTATCTAGTGGGTTTATTGTGATTTTTTTTTTTTTAAAGCTAAACACATAATTAGGAAGAAAACAGCAAAAATATCCACGAACATTTTAAAAACCTCTTGAAACTGGCTTCACATGTCAAAATAAATTCAGTGTTATGCTGCCTTTGTTTATATTTTTATTTCTCATTTTGCTAATAGGCTACAGTGTATCCGTGTGCCCCACTCCAGTCAATGAGGCATACACTACCGTGCTGCAGTGAGTGAAGTACAGACACAGCAGGACTTGACGTTATACAGCTAAGGATGAGCTCCCTTGAAATCATTTCTCTTTTTCAGTAGTCTAAGTTACTAGTTCAACATCTTATTACCAGTAGCATTTAGAATAAATTAACATGACAATTACCGCTGCATTGAATGGTTTGCATTAAAAAAAAACCAAAAAAAACCCCCAAAAGAAACCCCAAAGTAAAGCAAAGCACTGCCCTCTCCAAAAAGAACGAAAGACCAAAACTCAAACAAACAAACCCCAAATCAAAACAAATCAATACCCTCCCCCAAAAATATAAAACCCCACCACACTAGCAGGCATTTACAAGTAGAAACTTCATTTTGTAGTAAAATAACAGATGCTGATCAAATTTCATAGTACAAAGTTGAGTGATGATATACCTGTAATAATTTTGTAACAAGTCTGCTAGAGTGGATCCACTGGAATCTGTATAACTACAAAGAAATGCTATGTTTCATTTTAAAACATTTGAACTCAAATCACTGTAGTTCAAACCAGCTGTATTGCTAAAATAAAGGGAGATTATAAATCTTCTTTCACAACGCAGTTTCATCTCCATATAAGTAATCTAAAACTTTGTTTGCAAATATTTAAAGGAGTTTGATTCTGAACAGTATCTTGGCAAAGAAAAGTTTTTAAGTGTTTTGAGGGGCACTGGCCTAAGTTTTTCAAATAAACACAACTTTGCTATTCACACCGAGTTACTTTAAAGGCACCATTGCGGAACAAAACCTTATATGATCCAGAATGAACTTAACACATCCTAATTCTCATTAGTACCTTATTAGGGAGAAGTTTTAATTTTAAATATTTTTGTCATTTACTGGAATGTATAGTTACAAGGCTGTGTTAGGTGTTGATTACGAACATTATCGGGACAACAAAAAAGTGGCAAATTGCAGGAGAGGAATATGAACCCAGGATGCTTTCATGTCAAAAGTAACTTTGAACCTGTGACACAGTCTCCAAGTCAAAGCATTTCCTGCTCTTAAAGGTTCTTTACTTAACCCTGGAGATGTTTCATCCTCTTAAATTCTAATTCTGTATAGAACAAATCTGGATTCTTAATCCTGCACTTGGATAGTACAAAGTGTATAAACTCAGCTATTGCAGGACCTACTTAAACATTTATTGGATGTGTCCTTCAGTGCTTTAAAAAACTCCAATATTCTTCATGCCTGCATACTGCAAAGCTTTTTAAAAAGTTCAAATAGCAAAGTCATCCAGAATTTGAAACTGATTATATTTATCAAAAGGTAAAAAACAAACAAAGAAAAAACCCAAAAAACCCACAAACAAAACAAACAAAACACAACAACAACAAACCAAAACAAAAAAAAAACAAATCTAAAAAGTGTTAAGGATTTCATCACACTTCAAGCACAAACTATGGAATTTACTTGGAGCTTCCTGCACTAATACCATGCCTTCTAGGAAAATCAAAATGAGAGTATTGGTACCAGGTTGGTTTCACTATAATTCTTGATAATCTGCTAAAGTAGATCTATCTTTAAAACAACATTACATTTCTCAACATGACTGTTTAAATTAATCCATTCTGTCCATGCAGCCAAGTATTATATTACCCCCTGAAACAAAAGCATTACATCAAAAATTGATCTCCAGACCATTAGTTCTTGCTGACACAGGGGTTTTCCTACTCAATGACTTCAACATAACTGTCCTTCTATTTTATGTGTATCTTTTTACCTCAGTTATACCTAACTCTTAATAACAACCATATTTTTGTCAAATTTTAATAAAGACAATGATACAGTGAAATTTTGTTGCTCTAATGAGCTCTGAACTGTGACTTAGTCTTGTCAAGCAGCAGCTGCTGCTGTCCTTAATATATCAGCATTTGACATCTCCTCAAAAAATCTTTACTGTTACAGAGAATATGAGCCAAATACTTCTAGCAAAGAATTTCTTACAGCTCAATGACATTTGGAATTAGTTCTACTGGCTTTTATAAACCTGCAACAAAAACCACCACCCATTTACACTCAACTGAATTTTATATCTACATGAAAGACAGAATGGCATTTCTGGATGAGTTGAACAACAACAAAAAAATTATAAACATTAATCTTTATTTCAATCAAGTAAATAAATGCATAACTCACAAATCCTGTGCTGTCATCTCCTTGACTCCTACTGTAGGAATCTTGAGCATTTATTTTTGCTCTCATAAAAATATATCTTGAGTATTACTAAAATAAGTAGCTTTATCTCTTAGCAGATTATGAGAATCCCAGGGGGAAAAAAAGATAAAAATAAGCTAAGCTTGGGCAGTGGTGTTTTTTGTTGTTTTTGTTGGTTTATTTGGATTTTTGAGTTCTGTTTTGTTGTTTTTTTACTGTTCATAAAATCAGAAAGAACTATATTTACTACAGAAAAATTTTTGAATGAAACTGTGAAGGAAGACCTCCTAAATACACAAGCACAGCGCCTAAATCACAGAATAGCAATGAAACAATGTTTTAGAAGAGGAAGAGTTTTTTCCATTAGCAAGCAGTCCTTCATCAGGTCCTTCAGTCCTTGCTATCCAAAAACGTCTGTGAACAATAGAAAGAACAGGAGGCTCCCCACAGGAACATAAAGAAACTAGGTTCTTGTTTCACCCGCACTCAAGGTCTTCTTCATTTCAGTCATTCCTTCCTGACACCAGCTACCTCCAATGTCTGCTAGATTCTTCTTAGGTTGATGAACATTTTAAGTCCAGCTGTTCTTTGCAAAGCATCTACTTTTCCACCTCATCCCAGCAAAAGGGCTAGAAAAATCAACCATGCTTTTCCCTAACTATTAGTTTGCTTTCTGGCTTTGTTTAAATGCTTGCAATCTCTTGCTTCCACCCCAATTTAATTAGTGGCCCAATGTTTTCATAAGCAAAAGTTGTCATTGATATAAAATGAGGTGAATAGTGATCTGTTAATTCAGCAACTCTTCAGAATGACTGAGCATGAATGAAATGGTAAATTGCAATTACATTCCTAAGAGAGTACATATGAAATCCATATTAATACCACATTAGTTCATCATGACTAACATTATTATAGCTAATGCTAAATGATAAAATAATGACTACCTACTTATAGAATTAGCATTTCTAATCTTCCTCCTAAAAGGAATATAATTATGCTTCTCTAGAAAGAATGCAAAGATTTGCCTACTTAAGTGATTATTTAGGCACAAAATATGGGTTTCAGCTGACTCAGCATGCATAGCTTCATGTAGGGTTTCCTGAGGTAAAAAGAACAGTTAAATGTGCAGGAGTTAACTTGCTGAAATTTTGAGAGAAAAATTGTGGTTTATGTTTTTAATTCAGAAATAGGTATTTGCATTGCATTCGAACATTTAGGAAACTATACTGAAGATAAGAAAAAGAGCTGCATAGATGTGCTTTATCTTTTAAATAAACTAGATTTAGAATTTTTCATAGTCTTCATTTCTCACATGTAAAATAAGCTGTAGAACAATAACTTTGTCTACTTAAGTGTATAAAACCCCCAAAGAAACTGAGAAAGTTAATACAGAAATTAAACAAACACATGAACAACAGAGGCTAACAGACACAGCTGGGGACACTGGACTTCCACTAATTAAAAGTTTTAGTTTGGTTTCAAAATTACTTTTGCAAAAGGATGAAAGTGAATGAAGGATTTTTTGAGTCCTAAGGCCAGTCCAGTGTTTCACCGTTACATTTTCTTTCCATAATGTTTATGTTATTACATCACAGAACTGAACCTTATCTGATGGCTTTAGCAAAGAAATTTTTGTATTAATAACCCATGACTAAAATGAAACTTTGTAAAAGAGACGGAGGAAAGTAAAAAAGTGACTTTCCTTTAAGTGGGATGCTGCAGTAAAGCTGAGCACATTTAAAAAGGCCGACTCAGAGGAGGCTTTCATAGAAGCATCTGCGAGGCTATAATTTTGTGTAATTTACAAGGGACTTAACAGAATGACTACGAAGAGAGAAAACATGAAAGCAAAGGTAAATTTAAAGGCACAACTTTTGTCTGAGAAAATTGTTAATCTACAAATTAAAGATGACAAAGGTGTAACGACCAATCCATCAATATGACAATCAGCAGTTTTGGGTTGTTTCTTTTCCATACTGCAGTAGAAATGTCTTTAAATTGCTAAAAGGAAAAAATTATTTGAGCCTCGCACGTCAGTTAATGATTGTGAGTTGCTATGTCTTTCTATGATATATTTGTTATCATGACATATTTGGGTCAGAGGAACACAGGCTGCTGTTTGGTAAACAATTTAACCTCCTAATGCAGTCTTTTAGCTTCTACAGGGTTTACAATATTTGAGAGGGCAATTAACAGCACGTTGAACCATTCTCAAACAACCATGCCCTTTCAAGTCGACTGTCAATGTACAGGCAAGTCAGGTACGGATCCCCGTGAGCAGCCTCGATGGCTCTTTCCGCGCAGTGTCAGGAACAAAACGGGGTGTATGTGAATTGAGCACTCTGCATCAGAAGCCAAGGAAGCTTCTGGCTGCCAAGAAAAGAGCCTTGCGTTTCTTACAAGGCGCTCGCACTTGAATTGTAGAATTATTTCTTTATTTTGAACACTGTTAAACAAAGGAGTTAAAAGCTTTCTACCAAACCTGATGAGGAAAGGCCCACTGTACAAGACAAAAATGCAACTAATTGTGTTCAAATTAACATGGATTTCATACCTATGTATGTGTGGCAGTGCAAGAATTGTTTTGTCAAGTTCTTAAGTAATTTTGTAAGTTTTATAAGAAGTTTTATGTTACGGTTCATTCCACTGTGCCCACATTTTCTGTAACGGTTCCTCCTCTTTGAGTTTTCTGTATAGCAAGTTGTTTTATGTCAATCATCCCACCCCCCCACCTCTCCTTGGCAATCCCCTCTCCCCCCACTCTGGGGCATCCTGTCTGTCACTTTGGGACCCCTCCCGGGACTCGAGAAAGTTCCAGGAGAGGCGTCAAGTGATGGGCTGATGCTCGGGAAATCCCCTTTTCCCCCCCTGTGAGTGGTCCGATGTTTAAGAGTGGACACCCCCTGTGATCCCCCCGAATTCCCTGATTTGCTGACCTGTTGTTACCACCCCTGAATCCTCCCGCGTTTATAAGTTCGGGGAGAGAAATTCAAAGGGCTTTTTTCTCTGGGCAGTTTGAAGGGTGGCGGAGCTCCCGCCATGCTGATTTTAATAAAGCATCATTAAACCTGCCTAGTAGAGAGTCGACCTTTTGTCCACTGCCGCAGTCATGACACAATCAAGGCCAGCTGCTGGTGGGGAGCCAAGACCCACAGGAAGAGGTTGCCGGCTTGCAACCCTGACCGAAACGCTTTGGCCGCTGTGCAGATCTGAGCCAGCCAGGGGCCAGCGCCTGCCTGGCGTGGAAGGACACAGCCACATGTATGTATGTCCCATGATGCATTTTCAAATATGCTAGGATACGATATTTAGTCAAAAGCTAGTTCTGGCTTAAACAGTACAGGAAATCAACTGAATACTGTGACACATAAGTAACATTTTTAACTGTTTTGTATTTCTAACAAAAATGTAATACAGCAGAAAAAACCTGGACTTGCAATGAAAGAACATTTATATTTACACAAAGAGATGCTCTCAAGGTAATGGGTAATTTAAAGCTCATGACACATTTTCACTCTTGTGAACAGTGACAGTCTCACTTGGAGAAAACATAGGAATTTTTTCCTCAGGTTGCTTTGACTCTGCTAGTTTACTTAAATCACTGTCTAAATGAAATACTTCAGTAAGTTCTTTTGCAGTGCATAAATAATAACAATTGCTGTCAAGAATTCCAGCAGATACACCAGGAAGAGAAATTAACCTTCCTACCCATATAAGCATAAAAAATTCACGCTCACTTTTTATTATAAGCTGCAAACAGAAAGGTTTGCTCTGCTTCCTCCACAAGAGTTAATACCAGCTCACTAGGAGGTGAGGACCTTGAAAGGGTAATCCACTCCTCTGCCACATTGCCAGACTTCTGCTGGGGACTCAAACCCCTGTGTCAACCCGATGAGTTAACCTGTAGTGTAGTCTGCCTTGCAGAAGCTGTTGCGTTAATACCATTAATTTTATCCAGGCTTTTCTGAGAAAATCAAATGGCCTTGAGAACTGTTGTGCTCTCAGATCAGAGAGAATCACAGCATGTATTTGACAGTAAATCTCTGCTACATTAACAATTTTATTAGTACTTTCACATTATTTTAATAACTATAAAACCCCAAAACCTAAATAAGATAATCAAAGTGATCACAATGTTTAACTACTTGAAATACAGGGGCTAAAATTATTTTAGAAAACAAGAGGATAGATCGTAATCTTTATAATGATAATTTTTCTGTTCCATCTGCTTTCACAATTAAGGACTTGTGAATCAAAAAGATTTACACACCACAATGTAAAATATAGAAAGTTTTTGCACTCTTTTTCCTTTGGCTATTTTCTTCCATTTTAAGAATAAATTAATGATCCTTTAACCTATTCTCACCGGCAATTAAGCCGTAAGTTTTACGGATTCTGAGTAGACTGCTCACTAAATATAAGAGTTAAATGCTCAGTCAGAGCTATTGGCTTTGTAGCACAGATATCTGATTTTAGGATGAGGGTCTCAAGTTCTTGTTGGGCTGCACTCAAAGCCTATATATACATGCAGACTCTGTCAATCCAGCTGCCAAGCTGGATAGACTTTGCATATACTTCAACTAGGCGTGATAGCAAAAGAACTGGAAAAAAGATGAAAGAAAGTACAAATACACAAAGCTAAAACGGTCAGAAGCAACTGGAAAGTCAGTTTATGCAGAGCATGGGATAATAAATGAAAGAAACCAATTTTTGAGCTGTTAAAATGTTGAAAGGAGCCTATAATGAAGCAATTTAACAGTACCAGTGGGAAAACTGTAATTCTACCTTTGTACAGTACTGTGGAATTAGAAGACAGAATAAGCAGTACTAAAGAGATGAATTCTGACGAAATTAATTTACTCACAGTCCATATTGCTCTCTCATCCAAAAAAATGCACAAGTACAGACTCATTTTGGATTACCAAAAATGGTTGTGGAAAAAAAAAATACATAGAAGAGACCCTCGAAATAACATTCACGATAATCGAAGTATGCATACAAAATCTTTCCTTCCGACTACCAAGAAAAAAGGAATTACAGAGCCTATGAATAACAAACATTAGCCAGACGGTCTAATGAGATGCTTAACAAGAAAAAAATAAGTGATAGGTATTTTCAAATGCCATGGAGAAACCAGGTAGCATACATATAATGGATATTCGTAGTATATTTGCAATGGATTACAACAATATTAAGATATAATTTTTTTCTCCATTCCTTATATTTATTGATTGGTAGATGAACGTTTAGTCAATTCTGTTTGTCAGTTACTCAGTGGAAATATATGGAAAATAAAGAAGGCAAAAAAAGAAGAGTATTTCAGTTAACAGTAGAAGGGATTTTTCCATGCAAAATAAAGTACTTATTAATTGTACCTGTACAAAGATCCAGAGAATACACAGACGGTTTGGTAATACAGGTAAAAAATTGCTTATGGGATGCAGCTATTTACGCCAATGAAAGTGTTCCAACTGTAGACAGAAATCTAGTAAATAATTCTATTCTTTCTAATTGGCTGAACCAAATATCTATAAAATGGACCATCACCGAACTTGGACTCAGATCCTCAAACATATGTGTGTAGGAGTTGGGTGACTAAATACCTTGCAGGAGCAGGCAGCCTCCATGTGCAATATCTAAATAAAAGTAGAAGGGTAAGGTTGATTTGTTTTTCACAGATCTGTCATCACTTTACTCCCAACCGTCTGCATAACGAAGTATATGAGACTTCCTTATTCACAGACCCTTCAAGTTTATTCAAATAGGATGATTTCTGCTCTATCAGCTGTCAGAAAGTAAAATATCTAGGAGAGACCTGTTTGCTCTTTAAAAATAGTTTTCCTTCCAGAAGTATGTGCAAATTGTCTTTTACATCCATGCGATTAGAAGCAATGAACAAAAAAAGAAAGCATACTGTATTTTAAATGCATAGCTGCTGTTACTAGCTGGCCAAGAGCAATGCCTGCAGTAGAAGTAATTTATGCTTTTGGTATATTTTATGTTGATCATTTAAGCTGAAATAAAGGAAAAGGCAAAACATAAAATAAAATTTAAAAAAACCAAAAAAGCCACCAGGCAACAAAACAGCTAAAGAAAGAAACAACAGTGGAAGGAAGAAAAAAACTTTCATTGCAGATTCCCTTCTTGCCATTTTGATGGTTAGAAACAAAACAACCACAACTACAAAGCTTGCAGTGTTAATTATTGACTCTTCTTGGAAGGTAGTCACAATGAACTTTAAATTATAAATGGTCTGTATAATTTGAAGGAGGAGATGAATAAGGGGTTTGCACACGATGTTAAAAAAAAAAAAAAAAAAGATGCAGCACTTTGGCAAGCAAAACAGCTAAGGATGCTCTATTTGATCAAAGTGAGAAAACCACTTATGCCAAACTGTCTGCTTTGTTTATAGTCATTGCCATTCTCTCACATCATCTGCCTTCTTGCATTATCGTACTGTCTACATTTTTTATTTACTGTTGAATGATCAGTGAATCAGCACCAAGTGTATTTTTCTATGACAGATTTATTTAAATCTATTGAATTTACTAACATTTTGCTTAGGGCAACTACTGTAATATCTTCATGAATACTAGTTCCTTTACTCATGACCAGAAGTGGACAGCATATAAAGAATAACCAAAGCATGAGATATGAAAAGGATTATAAGAATTCTGTGTCAAAATGAACACAATCTGCTGGTATTATTCTGTAAAAAATAATGGCATTTCTGTCTTTTGGGCAAGGAGAAATAACTTTTCCACCACATAATAAATTCATTAGCCTTCCTGACCTCATCATTCCCACCTTAAGTTAGATATAGCATCAAAGGGAAGAACATCTGTTTGACAGACATATTTTCAAATTCAGCTTGTTACTGGTCATAGTTATTACATTATCAGTTTAAAATTTATTGCTTGAGCACCACCTCGTGGAAATTGTTATAATTGCGAACTTTTTTCCTCAAATTTAGCTACATGCATATTATGTATGGCCAAAAAAAGGCAACAGTGGTATGTGAGCAGATACAAAATTGTTATATTGATTTTTAATGGCATTGGTATAATCAATATGAATGTAAATATTCCATTGTAAACAGCACTGTTCCTCTGAATCTACTTTGAAACACATTTTAAGTAATCCCATGATAAATTTTGTTCTCTTGTTTTGTTTGAACTGTATTACTTACTCATTTTTCCAGATAATACAAATTACTATAGCCAAATAGTTTTTGCTGATTTATTTAATGTTGCCATGTTGACTGCACATGTCAATAAGCCTTGTATTTTTATTAGAAATAAAAGTCAGTCTTCTCTAGTTATTTTGACAATAGCCCATGAATATTTAAAATAAGGACATCTGACAAATTATAACATATTACAGGTGTTTTTTAAGCTTCTATTTATTTATTCCTTTTACAAATTGTTTAAAATATTTGGACCTCAAACAGTCCAGAATTTACAACGGAAGTAACTGGGTCACCCATTCACAGCATACTAAGACAACTGCACATATGAGATAAAGCACTTTTTAAAGCTCAGGATAAAACAAAATGGAGCCAAAAATAAAACACTTGGAAGCAGAGTACTGTAGTGATATAGAGTGTGATCTCTTTCAGGAATTTTTTTTTTAAAAAAGAAAGAAAAAAATTCTGATTTGAATCAATATTTAAAAAAATATTTGAAGAAAGCGTATTTCAAACAAAGAATTAGGAGAATGAGATCCATGCCATATTTTGTTGAATTGCAATACAGCCATACATTTTTCTTACAAGCTAGCCAGCAGTTACATATTTTTCAGGAAACCCCCAAGACTATTTTCTGACTGAAGAACAAAGGTAGCTGATAAATTTTATTGTAAGAGTTTTTACATTTACTTTCAAACACTGTATATAATCTAAACCGAAAATATGACTGCAGTCAGTCCTTGCAAAAGGACTGGTCCTGGGCAGCACAAACAGCTGAACATCTGGAAGGGTTTTTTTTGTCCAAGACCCTAAAATAGCTTTCACTATATACCTATACTCATTTTGGCTAGGAAAGAACAAAATTTCTTCACAGTAGCTGGCACAGAGCTGTGCTTTGGATTTGTGCTGGAAACTGTTGATAACACAGAGACATTTTTATTACTGCTGAGCAGCACTTGCACAGAGTCAAGGCCTTTCCTGCCTCACACACACCACTCTACCAGCGAGGGGGCTGGGAGTGCATAAGAAGTTGGGAGGAGAAACAGCCAGGACAGCTAATCCCACTGACCAAAGGACATTATACCCCATTCCATTCTATATGGCATCGTGCTCAGCATACAAAGCTGAGGGGAGGCTGGAGGGGGAGACACTGGTGAATGGGGACTGGCTGGCATCAGTCAGTTGGTGGTGACCAATAGTTTTTGTCTAGATTACTTGTTTTCTTGGGGTTTATTTTACCCTCATTATTTTTTTTCCCTCCTCAAAATTTAAAATTATTTTTACTATTATTCTTTTAAAAATTGTTTTAATTTAATTGTGTTTTTATCTCAACCCATGAGTTTTCTCACCTTTACCCTTTTAATTCTCTTCCACCCAACTAGGCAGGGAGTCAGCAAGCAGCTGTGGGGAACTTGGTTGCCTGTTGTCACTAAACCACAAGAATATTTCTAAGATGCTGCCTATATATGCACTAAGGTAGCCACTAAAATAATATGCACGTTAAATACGGAGTATATATTGCTCAAGAACATGCAGAGAGAATAAAGTGTTTGCAATGTAACAGATTTTCTTTGCTAGTCATCAATAATGAAATCTAACATATCAGTTCACTTAGGTTTAAAGCAAAACCACCTTGTTTTGTTCCTGGATATACTACTAAAAATGCACATGAAATACAACAGTCTTCCTATCAATACAAATCAATATAAATTCAAGCATTTAGTGCAAACCCATTAAACTTTCCCATCTAATTAAATTAAACAGTTGTATACTAGCCCATCGAAAAAAAATCTTTAAGTGGTCATTTCACTTTCCACAAAAGAAAATAAACAAGAAAAGTAGCCCTACTAAATATTCAAGACAGATAATCAAATAGACAATACCACAACTGGTAGGCTTTGTAACTTCTGCTGCCTGTTGTACTACCATATTCTAGTCGCCTTTCCATGAAAAATTTATCTTGGGGTCTGACCACCCTCAGTTCCCTTATCTTTACTAACAATAATCTAGCTCCCCCTGAAATCATCTAATACCAAATCTACAAAAACTCTGAAAAAGACTACTTCAAAATACTTTGAAATCACAGGTCCTGCAAATAGAGATGCAACTGTTTAATGCTTCTCTCAAATAAGTGTTTAATTCTCCGTAGTTAATATTTCTCCTACCAGCATCCCAACACTAAGAGTATCACTATGTAAAAAGCTGTACAGGTAATGGCTTCATCACCAGGTTCATATATAAAATACACACAAAAGTTTCCGTTAAAAGCAATAAAAAGTCTAAAATGCATTCCAAACATAAAAATCCCAAATATCCTGCCTTGTCTAGTTGTGTATAGATTTCTGTGTCTGATGGCAAAAAGGCAAAGTCATCAGTAAAGTAATTCGGAATCAATTTATAAAAGAAGGAATCAACAGGACAGATAAATATTATTTTACAGCACTGCCAGTGAAGTCATTACTCAGGGAAAGATGGCAACACTGTTACTTGCATCACAGCTATTCCACACACTGATCAAAGCTGCATATCAGAGAAATTCTAACCACCGGATCAAAGAGTCATTAATAGAGGTTTTTGAATAAAGCACTTTCAAAAGTCTTCCAACTTCCAAAAAATGTAGTTATAGGCAATAAACAATACATTGGCACTCTTAAATTAGTTCTGTGAGCAACAGCTTAAGTGCAAAGTCATGGTAATGTAGCTTGCATTTTAGGTTTATGCCACCTAATTTTCAAGGCTTTATTCCATGTGGATGGATTATATCTTCTGTAAAACATTTCCTTAAGCCATTTAGGCTTTAAAACAAATCAAGTCATAAAACTGCTGGTCAGCAAGTTCCTTTCAGAGCTAGTTTCAAACACTTTTAAAGCATAAACTATGCTTGGGGAAATGAGAAAAAACTACTAAAAACTGGTTTGTCTGTGTCCACAACTACACAGTGTTGTCATATGTTAAATTCAAAATCTTTAATTTAGCCTCTTTCTCAACAAAGGCTAAAACTATTGACTCTCCTTGCAAGTTAGGCAGTACCCATTAAAGTGTACTGGAGGAAGTGCAAAATGACCTACAAACACTGGTGTCAGTGACCTTTCTCAAATGTGCAGTGAATGGGTTTTTTTTTTCCTTTGTTCTGAAAGGACAAACACACTTACAGTCACTTTCAGCAGGTTTTCAGTTCTTCTGGGTGAGTGGACATGTCTTTTGATTCCACACTGCACCTCGTGTGAGAAGATTGCCCCCACATGATAACAGGTAGGCTCAGAGTCACGTTAAGGATTTTGAGATTTGATTTCATAGCTTTTTCATGAACTTGCACAGATGGTGTCTGCCTTTTGATCCACCTGCAAATGGCCATTTGAGTTGAGTATTCAAAGCTGGCTTCACACGACACCTGTCATAGCACTTCATTTGATAACACTGGCTAGGGAAATTGTCTCTGATCAACCTTGCTGCTCTTTGACTCTGTAGGTCATATTTGCTCAGGACAAGGCTTACTACAGTCTTGTGAACTTTTGAAGCACAGTTGGCACTTCAGGTTCAAGTCTTAGTTATTTATATTTTAAGGATGAGAGAAAAGGATGTTTTTTAGGTCTTGTCACTTGCAAAGAGAAATGTAGAAATGTTTTCTTGTGTGCAGCGGCACACCACACTCCAGCTATGTTATTTGCTACAAACTGCCTAAGCATCACGCAACTCTACAGAAAAACAATATTTTACCTATCACCATCTAATAAGCATCCTCCAGTGTCACAATAAACTTGTTATGCACTGCATCTATCAGAACACATACACAGTTCTAACGGCTAAATATAGATAATTCAGTAACCAGAAATTTTAAATTATCTCTCATAGTTTGCTTTGTAATAGAGAAGAAAGACTTTTCTAGATTAGAAAAAGCTATTGTCTTGAGATGAGGTATGGTCAGCTATAAATAATAAAATTGAGGGCTAATATATTTTTCATTTTACTTTTCTTCTTCACTTTACATAGAGATTTGGAGGCATGTCCCTAAGTAAGTGCCCATTCTGGGTGTCTACCTAGCTGCAGCAATCTTTATTTCTGCTTTTGTAGCAAATACTTGAAACTGAATTATGTTTATTGTTATTAAGGACAATCTTTACACATGAAGTAAAGAGTGGTTATAGCTGATACAGCACTGGCTCCTGCTGGATTAAACAACCATAAAATGTCTTGTCATCCATGACATTTTGAATTCATTGAAAGTGAAAAAAGTGGATTCAGATCACTGCTACAGAGATGATTAGCAAACCTGTAATTAAGTGCAGCTTCTCTTGGTAACTCAAAATTACTGGGTGCTAAATGGACATTTAAATTTTATTATTTCTAATCAAGTAGTGTTGGGATTGCACAAGAAAGTTATGAAGTGCTAATATTAAGTCATCTATTTGACTTTTAAAGGTTCTGTTTTCCAGTTTTACAAGCAGTTAATTCACTCAAACAGCTATATAGAATAAGATCATATTAGTTTTACATCTTCAAACCTTAGCTGAGAAAAGCACATTGTGGCACCAGTGCAAAAAGAAATTTACAAACGCCAAACAGGTAAAATAAAAGAGAAGACTGTGCTGATTCTTCATTCAATGCTTGATGAATCAAAAAAAACCCCAAAAAACCAAACAAAAAACCCTCCCAAAACAAATCAAAACAAACAAAAAACTAAAACCAAACCAAAACAAACAAAACCCCAAAACCAAAACAAAACACCTCCACAAACCCCCCAAAAAAACCCCACACCAAAAAAACAACTTTGGTTGCTTTAAAGTTTCAATATATTATTCTCTTTAAGTTTTCAATTTCAAATCAGTTATATAAAATGCCTCTACATGCTTACTGTTGCAGACATTTTAATAGGCTTGTTCACTTTCTTTTTCTCTTGGTCCAGTACAAGTTTTCCCAAAGTAACGATTAGATGCATATTCCCATCATGCTAAAAAATCATTTAGTTCACTGTGTTAGACATTAGGGAAGTTTTATTGCTATAATGTCTTCATTCAGCTCATATCCTCCTGCTCACATTTGAATGAGCTTGCAAGTTTAACCATCTGGGAATGCCACTCCAAGTAAATTATGTTAGTAAAGGCAATCTCAGACCTTTTTCAGTCCTTGATTATCCTTATGTATTTGAGAAAGAGCCCAGTATTCTCATCTACAAAAAGAAGGTGAAAGACTAGCTACATCTGTGTCCAATTCCCCTGTCTTTACACTTTGTTCAGAACTGTCTAACTAGACTTTGCTGGCATATAGGTTCCTCATCTTGATGCTTGCAAATTGTTAAATTGCAATATTTTCTTTCCTATGTCCATGTCATGTGTAACAGGAATTCTTTGCTAGAAGTAGTAAAGAAACTATATTATTCTCACCAGTCTTAGGATCAGAAATCAGTGCTTTAAAATTGCGACGTAAAAACATTATGTGCCATTTTGACAAGGCTAATAAAGGTCAAGGGGACAAAGTCAGAAGAAGTCGACAACATTTACAGTGACACTATTTTTTACTTTTCTTTCCTTAGCATGACATATGAACTACTCTGTAACTTACAAAAGCAATACTATGTCTTAGAGGCTCCCTTGCACATTTCACTTTCCTTAGGGGGCTGAAGCGTTTATCTGCACAAGTACTAATACAGTAAGCTGAAACTTAAGATGATCTTTTTTTCAGTGCAGCTATCCATTCTAAACCTTGTGGAATCATCTTATTATAAATAAGCATATTCTAGCTGCAAATGCATTGTGATTTATCAAAAATCATATTGAGCTGATGCAAACTGACATTTTCACAGTCTATCGAGTGCCCTAATATCAGGATTTAGATAAACAAGAGACTACTAGCCCAGTTCTACAGTGCAGTGTTCTACATTTCACTGTATGAGACTTCATGTATTTTGCAACCTTACAGTGCTAATAAGAAATTAAAGCACTGGGACAACACTGAAATAAACAAAACTTCTTCCCAGAAGAGTTAAAAATAAATAAAAAATGCTAGGGTATAAGTGCTAATGTGAACCAAAATCAAGTTTCATTGTGTGTGCAAATAACTTTCACTCATAGAAATCTTTCAAAAACTACCACAGATTTCAAGATGAGGTACTTTTCCCACTCAATTAATTACCAGAGTTAAATTAAACTGTCCCAATGTGAGCATCAGAATGAACTCCATGTACATTTACACTATAGTGCTGGAGGTAAACTGAAAAGGATCACGTATTTTATAAAATTAAATACCTGGGGTTTGGTAATGAGATACATATTTTTGCCCCATCAAGCAGCAACTTTACAATTAAAATTCAATCTTTCCTATAAAAAAAAGAAAAGGAAAAAAAACACAAACCCAAAACCCACTGCCTTTTCAAAACAACCCATCTTAATATGAATAGTAATTGAACTTCATTGTTCTTGGCTAGAAGCTACCTACATTTGAAGTTTGCAACTGCCAGACACTTCTGCTGGAGGCATATACACTCCATATAATGGAAAAGTATGCAAAGTATTTAGATGCAATAGGATGAAAAAAAGTGACAAAATACAATTCCTAGAGCATGTTTCAAGAATGCTCCATCTATATGTAAGAAATTAATTAGTAGTGTACCAGGAGATAGCGCTTATGTGTATGTATATATTCCATATTTATGGCAGTAATATTGTGTATCACCAAGGGAAATTACACAGTGCTGAACACCTGTTTTACGTAGGGAGCCACTAAGATCTGCATTTATATGTCTCAAGTTTCTTCTCAAGAAAAAAAAAAATACCTGAAGAGACAATACCTTAACCCCTTATAGTAAGCTTCATGTAAAAGGACTCATTTAAATGTTTTTAGCAGACTCTCAGAACCTCCCTGGAAGCTACACCCATAGAAGCAAGCAAAAGAAGAGAACCAGAGCATCTTACTGGCAGTCATGTTTATTGACCAGCAGTAAGTACAGGCTGGAAGGAAACTTTAAGGAAACAATGTGGGGTTTTCTTCTTCAAGTCACCTTTTTCCCTTTGTGAAAAAGCTTTCCAAAATAAAGGCTTAGCAAAGCCTTAATGCTTGAAGAAAAAAAAAAAAAAAAAACAAAAAAAACCCAATCATTTATTAGGAAAAGTTAGTGTAAGATAAGCATTTTTCTGTTAAAAAAAAAAAAAAAAAAAAATCACTTTTTTCCTTAATTCTACTTTTGTTTTTCAGAAATGTTGGCAGAGAAGATTAGAATAATTTTAAATATTAAAATTTTAAAACTGAGTCCACATCATTGCCACGTCTAGGTTAACAGTGTATAATACAACTGGAATATCTAAAGCTAAAATGGTATCAGAATAATAATAGACAATGATCAATGATCTTTTACTACAGCAGCTTATTTTTTACTAACTTTTAATGCAAAAAGGATTTTTTTTATTTTTATATATTTTCAATACAGCTACAAATGAAGGAGAGCTTTGAGAAAAATCCAGATGTGAAACAGAAAAAAGGCAAATTCTTTTTACACAAATAAATGAAAGAGAGTTCATAACAAGCTAAAGGCCAGCTATCCCCTTTCTTGGTTGTAATACATATTTAATTACTCATAAAGTATCCCAAAGTACACATTTTCCCTCTCTCCACAGTAGGTGTTCTACTCCTAGCAAGACAGTGGGTTTTACTAGAAATCAGCCCATCAAGTAATCTAAAAGCACACGTTGAATTTAGGCTATATGAATTAATAACAATTTTTTTTTTTTTTTTGTCTATCTATTCTGACAAACTATATTCCTTTGTCAAGTACTGAAGTTAATAGTTCAGTAAAACACACTTGGCCTTTAAATTAGCAGAGGTTGTGGGATGGTGTTGCATTGTGGTTTTTTTTTTTTTTTTTTTTTTTTTTTTTTTTTTTTTTTTTTTTTTGCTGGTTTATAAAATTGCAGTAAAGAACTATAGTGTTTTCTGCAAGATGTCGAAGTGTGAAAATTGCACTAGATCTTGCAACTTTTTTTTTTCTCTTAAATAAGTACTTAAATATAGTCTAGGTTTTATATTTTATGTAGATTTAGAAGCTTCATCAATGCCAGAAATTAATCAACTGATGAGTCATGTATGTGTACTTTGTCAGTAGATTGTTCTTTCACTGTGTACATTACAAAAGGAGTAAGAAACCACTTCTAACATGTGGATGCTTTCCAGAAGCATGGCCCTAACACAGTGATGTGTTAAGATAAAGGAGCCAGAGCATTTCAACTAAGCTGAAATCAGCACAGCACTCACCACCTATCCTGGTTAGGTCAGTGGGCGCTGCAAATACAGCTTTGCCCTCAGCTCCTATAATGATTAAAAATGGTAGTGACAGTGTCATTTATGAAAACAATGATATTGCAACCCCCCCCATCACACAAAACTCATTAAATGGAGAGACACACTTCTAGACTGACAATCAAACAAAATATCCATGTCAGAATATCATGACAGGAAATGTCCATGTGTTAGTATCATTCAGTCTCTGGTAGCCAACCAAATCTGAAATTTGTGGGGAAAACAAAATCATCCTGCCCCATTTCAAAGCTGCTGCATGATGATATTTCAAAAAATGTGATAATATTTTAAAATTATCTAGGTGATTAATATGAATGTAGGGCACTTTTTTTTTTATAACAACAATGCAGGAATATGACTAAAGATTTTTGTATAATTTTAAATAGACAGATTCTCACTCATTACTCTTTTTGCAATGCTTACAGGATATTCAAGGTAATAATAAGACTACATAACTAGCTATTATATTACTAAAATATGAATTCAGAGAAGACTTAAAGGAAGAGGTGATACAGACTGCCTAGCACTATGGAAATTAAAGACACAAATAAAAAAGGGGATATACAAATGCAGTTGCTTGCATTTGTAGCAGATAGAGATTTACAAAAATATCCACAGTATCTTGCTAGGACAACTAAAGTGTAAAACTTTTGCTAACATATTATTTTTGCTTGCAGTAATGTCCTCTTAAGGCATCTATGTCAAATTAGCAAAATAATTTTGAAGCTTGATTAAATTGTAATTCTATCCTTTTGTAAATGTTATAAGGGGAGATACAATTCCAGTTTGCAGTTTTCCTGTAAGTTTTGATAATATTTGTAGATGTAGATATTAGAATTCCAGTCGAAGGGCTCACAGTACTATCCCAAAAGTCAAAGAAAAAACCAAACCTTTGATATATTTCCACAGCTTCTGGTTGCTATCTATAGTTTACAAACTGTTAAATCAAGCTAATTGCTCCTAAAAACTGGATTGATAAGTAGCAATATGCAACCAATTTCTAAAATAATGACTAAGACTGTACAGGACTTTGATGCAATTACATAAAATTTAAGGAAACAGCAATGCTATATTTTAATTTAGGTAGACGTGTTATGATGAAAGCAGAGAACACTGTTATGTTCTCATTATCTCAATGTGCTTGTGCTCCTGAGACAAAAAATAAATATTTCCATAGACTATCATAAAAATTTAATCTCTGAAAAAGTAAACTAGTATTAATGCCCCCTTTCATAACACTTTAGATAATAAGAAGTCTCTTACTTTTGATATTTCATGAAGATGGTATGTAAATCTGAATCCTGTTTAGTTTTGAGGTTTTTTTTCATTTGTTTGTTTGTTTAAACAATAACACACAGCGTTTTACCCATCTCTCTGTTGCCTAAGCCCTGAAAGATGCTTCTGTTTACTTTTTCGGTAGAAGCAGTCCATAACTGCATGTTCCAAATGAGAGGGATCTCTGTAGGAACAGCAGCTGGAGTTAAGGCAGTTTCTCAATAGTGGTAATGCCTCCTACATATTGAAACAGTAATACCAAATATTAATCACTGTTAACATATAAGGTAGCAGGCTCATAATTTTCCCAGCAATACCCCATGCTGTTAGCAGGTGCTTATCCTGCTGAGAAGAGGTTAAGTGGATACTGCTGATTCACTGAGGCAGGTGGATTGCTACCTCTGTGGCATGAAAGGGAGAAGGAGTGGCTCCCTAGGGGAAGACAGGATTTCAAGATTAGAACAACCGTTCCTACCAGAGACCTGTAGGTACAGCCTGGCCCGGGGAAAGTCTTCAGATGCATTTTGTTGATAATCTGTTATTAATGACTAATCTCCAGGAAGAGAATTTACACTATAAGCTCTGTTCATTTTGCTTTTAAGTCTGCTCACATAGTCTCTTAGGTGATAATAGCAATTAGAAAAATAAATACATCTCACTAAAAACAGCTGAAAAAATAAATTTACAGGATGCAAAATTAACATCTAGACATTTCAGGGTTCAATATATTTTCAGCTTCTGTGTGCTTGAAAAATAACTAGAACCATGAATGCTATGACTGATGTAATTACTTTAAGTACTCAAGCTCTAACAATGTATCATGGCATGGATAAGCACAGATGGACAGTGAGAACAGAAATCACGGAAAATGCCTCAAGCTACGGCTCTATGAGACTGAGCAGGTATGAATCCAGGTAGGCAGGCATAAAATCTGGCCTCTTTCTGGTTAGCTTCATAGCAAAGACTGAAACAAAGCAGCAGCACAGGATAATGCATGCTGTCCTTGTGAGGCTGCTCAGTATGGAAAAACAGATGGCCCTTGGGCCGTATCCTGTGTCACACGCATTAACTACCACAGGGGTAGCTCGGTTATGCTGATTCATGCTAGCTACAACGGCCCAGAAAATGTACGCAGATACATGTTCTGTGGGAGCCTATCGGAAAAAGCATGAGAGAACAGGTAAGCAGCAAGTCTCATAACACCCACTACAACTCTGACAAAATAAACTTAATGCATGCTTCAACTGTTGTAAACATATCTTTGGCACGCTTAAATGTCACATGAACTATGTGAAAACGAATATTGCCTTCTTAAAATAGCATACAGTTACAGATAGCAATGCTCCCAATTAAACTGTTATAACCATTACATTTATATATTGCTGTTGATTCAGAAAGGCCAGTGTACACTTCAGGAAAAGACAACCAGATTGTGAATGTAAACTCAAAAGGTCAAGAAATCACATGATTTATAAAATACACTTACATTAAATAATCATTTGTCCTACATGATTGGGTGGTATAGTGACAATGTGTAAATAAAGACTGGAAAACTAATTATGAGAGAGCTATTTTTTATTATTATTCCAGCCATCATCTCTGCTAACTCTCTTTTAAACTTTGCACAAGTGCCTTTTTTTTTTGCCATTCACCTGTTCCTGTTTTCCATATGAAAGCACTGTACAAAAAACCCCAAAAACTCAATAGCTCCTGGCCTTGAACAGCTTATTTACCAAATTGTGTATCCCTTGTGGATTTTTCATAATAATTTACAGATCTAATTTAAATACCTGAAAATGAAATACAATTTGAGGCACATTTATTCAGCTTACTTTAAAAACTTCTAATGAATTTTCTCAATATGTAATTCTATCTTTACCATCTTGATTTGAATTAAGTATCACTGAACAAGGTGTTTATATTGACTACAAACTATAAGTAGAGCAACGGGTTTATTCCTTTTTCTTTTGAAGCTTTATTTCCTATCTGTATTCTTTATTTCCTACCTGCATCTGCAAATCTGCCCTAAATGTGAGAGTTAAGCTTTATCAGTCCCAACTATACAGAGGCTGGAATTATTACATCTTCCCTTGAAACAGTAAACATACCCTCCCCACTGCTGTGCCACCAATCAGCAGCACAAAGTTGTCTAATTTACCCCAAGCAGTGAAATACACACAGACGTTATGACGGAGCCTGGGTTCTCACAGCCATCCCGGATGGACTCTGGCAGTCACACTCACAACACGCCACCCAGGTCCCTTCACAGCTGCACCCCGCCACGCGCTGTTCCCTTACGGGCTCGACCCCACGTTCCCATAGCAGAGCCTCAGACGTCGAGATCCTTAAAACAATTTCATCTTGGTGCAATAACTGATTAACAGTATGACAGCTCGAGCTGGTGCTTCTGAGATGGAGCCCCAAACAAAGGAACCTCTGGTATTTTCTACCTGGTCACAACACTGGTCCCCGGGCCCTTGCTGTGTGAGGGGTCAGCAGTGCACAGCCTCTTTCCCGGGCTCTCACCCCCAGGGCTGAACCCTCTGGCACTGCAGCTGCACCCCGAGCTACTGCACCAAAGCACTCCTCAGCAGCCACCAAGCCAGAGCCATTTTTCAGAGTCTGCACTCAACAGGACTTGTCTAGCAAGCCGCTGAAGCCAGAAACCACAGTTCTTGTGCACACACTGCTAAAAACGCTAATACCACCTAAAACCAGAGATCCTGTGCTGAATCTCAAGGAAACTTAATGTAAATGTTTCAACCAAAATTTATGGTTTTTTTTCTTGGTGTTGACAAAGATTAACAACAAAAACAAAGACTACGCGCAAATCAGCACAAGTCTGGATTATGTGCCAAGTGAGTATCGGCCATTGGGTTGTTGAGAATTTAACACAGGTGCCATGCTTAGCACTCTCTCTTTCATGCATTTGAAAGGACTCCTTGAAAAGCACAAGATTTCTTTTCCTTACTGCTTTCTTTAGTGGGAATGAAAGGAGAGAAGCGGATTTCAAACCCCAAAAATATTCCCTGTTAAAGTCTATCTCAGAAATGGTGCAAAAATATATGTTCTTTGTTCAAAAGTCTGAAAGCTTAGCTGAAAGCAAGCAGTGCTGTTCTGAACAATCATACCAGGAAAGAAGAATAAAATAAAAGAGTATTCATAAATTATTGTAATTATAACTTTTGTTATAATCCTTTTGGTTAATCCTCTTATTTACCAGGTTGGAATAAACTTCTGTCTGTAACTTCTTTTATGAGGAACCAGAAGCATTAGGAAGAATAATTGTATGACTAATATAATAATTACATTTTCTTTCTATACCTACAAATATCAATTCACAGAACCACAGCAATATCTCTATATGACCCCTTTTTGTCATAAGAATACCATAAAGTTCTGCATTCATTTTTCCTATGCCCAACTGTACAAATTTAACCTTTACAGGAACACAGTTTCCTCATAAAGCAAATGAATTAGAAACTTATAATCTGTTGAAGGAACAAGAAATTATTCCTATAATTTCCTATCAGTGGCCTGTATAATTATGTCCTTCAGGTGAAAATTATTAATGAAAAGTAATCTTTTAAAAATTATCCTGATTCTTCCTTTGTATTTGACAACTGACCATTTTTCACTTACTTTTTCTGCACCATGAGCTCTGCATATTTTAAACACTGTGACAGAGATATATTATGAAAAATATTAAGCAAAATTACTCATAACTGAGTCATAGGAACAGAAGCTACAACATGCTGCTTTAAATTAACACACTATGCTGGTAAGGTTAAAAGAATTATAAACTTTACATCAAACGGTGACTTTGCAACCTTACCCACAGTGAAATTCTTCCCAAAGCAGAGCTCCATGGAGGACACTACTTTGAATGAAAATAAAAGGTTCAGTGTTCTTAAAACATCTACTACCCTTTGAATAAACCCAAGCTCAGAATCAGGCACTAGAGTTCACAAACACTCATTTACTTCAGCTATTTCCCACTAATAACTAAGTTTGAAAATGAGTCAAACAGAAACGGAAAGCTGAACAATTAAGATTCTCCCCATAAGCCCATCTCTATCATTTTATTAAAGGCAACTGGGAAAACCCATACCGAATAACTAATTCAAAATTATATTCGTAGAAAACAAATTAATGTAATAATTTTCTTTCTGAAATTAATTTAAATCTCTGTGGATGTTCCTGCAAATTTACTCTTTACTATGCATACAAAAAGTTATGAAAAACCTTACTATGCTGCTTTAGGCACAGATTCATTGCCTCATTGTTGACTGTAATAGCTATTCCCATCCAGCAGGCTTGCTTTAAAGCAAATACATTTTTGTTCCTATGTTTGTATCAGAAATTCTGGATATTGCTCAGCTGTCTCACTAGACTATAAAATGAGATAATTTCTAAGCCTCATTAACGAGGATGAGTAAATCATATATTAAGTTCCAGTTTTTCTGTCTTTTACATCTTATTTCAATTTCCCTCAATCACATTTCCTTTTTTACTTTATTCTATGTTTTTCAGGAATACCTTTTTTCAGATATTTCTAAGATGCAAAAGAAGATACGTTACTTTCAGTAATAAATAAACCAAGCTGGGAAATATATTACCTAAATCACAATCTAAATATACAACATATTCCATAGAACAAGTATTTAAACAAAAAAGTAGTCTTTAGCTCATCTCTGTATTTACCTCTGCTATACCTGATCAGAATGCTGTTTTCTGCTTATGAACATTTCCTTGCTACCAAGAGGGTTTTTGTTGGTTTAGGACTTTTGTTTGTTTGTTTTTGTTTGTTTTTTTTTTTTTTTTTAACTAACTTCTGATTTAACATTTGTTGTCATACAAATACTATACATACTTGCAGGCAAGGAATTACTTATGTTTTTCCTGAGTTTCTTATTTGAAAGGTCTCTGTATTATTATGCAAATTGAATCAAAAGAACTTAAGCTTTTTTCTATTAGGAAAACCATATATTTACTAAGACTTTCATAGATAATGGAATTCACTTGCTTTATGCAATTTTACCTCTAAAGTAGAATGTAGAACTTCAAAAGACTTTTCTTACCACACACAAGCAAGGAGAAGAAATGCTTTTTTTTCTTTAGTTACTGTGAGTTCAGTGTGGCTGATTAAAACGGAACCTGAGAGAACTGGGAGTAGGTTCAGATTAGATTTCAAGAACAAATTCTTTATTATAAGGGTGATGAGGCACTGAAACAAGTTGTCCAGGGAGATTGTGGATATCTCATCTGTGGAAGTGTCCAAGGCCAAATTGGATGGAGTTCTGAGCAACCTGGTCTAGCAGAAAATTTCCCTGCCCATGGCAAAGGTAGCATCACTTCGAACACAAATGATTCTATCATTCTACTATGCAAAATCAAGAATCATAATGAAGCAAAATTATGTACTTCAAGGGACCCAAGTTATGGGGAAAAAAAAGAAAAACAGATTCATTACTGTGCTAGTTCTGGCTGGAGTCGATTTCTCTCACAATGGCTGGTATAGGGGTGTGTTTTGGGTTTGCGCTGAATGCAGGGTTGATAACATAGAAATGTTTTGTTATTGCTGAGACCAGCTTCCAGAGAGTCATAGCTTTTTTGTACTGTCATGCAGGTGAGAAGACTGGGGGTGCATGGAAGGTTGGAAGGAGACACAGCTGGGACAAATGATCCTAACTGACCAAAGGTCCAGACCATATGACATTCTGCTCAGTATGTAAGCTGGAGGGACATATGGAGTGATAGCATTTGTCTTCCCACGTAAATGTTGCCTGTGATGGGGCCCTGCTCTCCTGGAGATGGCTGAACTCCTGTCTGTCCATGGGAAGCACTGAATTCATGCCTTGTTTTGCTTTGTTTGCGTGTGTGGCTTTTGCTTTCCTAAACTGTCTTTATCTCAACCAATGACTTTTTGGCTTTTACCTTTTCAAATTCACCCTCTGATCCTGCTGGTGGGGGAGTGTGAAAGGATGTGTGGGGCTCGGCTGCCAGCTGGGGTGAAACAATGACAATTATCTGCCAACATTCAGATTTGCATTACTAAATACTATTTATCTGTGCAAACACAAGTATTCATCAATTACTCTTGAATTATGAAGTAACATACTATGACCCTCCGAAGAAAAACATGCTTTTTTCTTGGCCAGACTGGGGTCTGACCCCAAATACTGAAAAAGACCTTTCCAGATCATTAATATTTTAAAATTAGCACAACATACTTACATATTATTTGATATAAAACTACTAATGTGGATGTCAGGTGATTATTATTTATCATCAAATTGAATCTTTTAAGCATATGACTTATAAATATGGTTCTAAATCTAGACTACTGGCTTAAATTAAAGGCTCATTTGAATAGTCAAATGCAGTTGGAAAGAAATCACTGTTTATGATTAATCTGAACACTTGCACTTCTGCTAAGATTGCAGAATAATATAAAACATTTTAAATATAAAATACCTTTTTAATGTAAAAAAAGTAAGTTTCAAGTTAGCTTAAAGGTGATCAAGTCAAATTCTTTTGTTAATATTAACAGTAGCTGTTTTTTGAATTATTCAAACCAAGCCTACATGCTGATCTTCATTCAGATGGAAAGATTGATAATATAAAAATAGAAATAATCACCCTTTGAAGGTGGAGAGCAGTCTCTTTGAGGTGTGCGAGACTTACTTCAGCTTGTAAGCATTAGAATGTTGGTAAAGGTGGAAATCAATAAAGAGACCTACATTGTCCCCTCTGAGATACTTCTATTCATTAGATTGCTGTGAGTGCTTAAGAAGAAATAATATTCCTGATAGTAATCACTTTCTAAGTTATTGCTAAATATGAACTACACCAGCTTCCAATGCTGCTTTCAGCTATTACATATTTCTTTATGTTGGATAAAAAATGAATCAGAATCAACTATATTAATTTTTACTTACAATAAACTGATCATATTATGCCACTTTATTAGGCAAGAATCCAAGAATCTAACCCATTCCCTCTTACACTCCCCATTCTTTGGTTTCAATACATGGAATAATACTTTGACTAAAAATATTATTATGAGCATTCATGGATAGATCCATTACTACAACTGAATGGATTAATCTATGCAAAGAATACAAAGGAGAAGAATTAAAAGACAAAAGTAGTGAATGTACCAAAATATTTTAATAAAAAGCTGCTAACATCATTTTTCACAATGGACTGATTTATACTTAACTAGAACTAAAACTGCAGAGACAAAGTTCTTGCTAACTCATGATTTTTAAAAGCTCTGCATTTAATAAATGTCATGTATTTTTGGGTTCAAAATGTTAAGAACTATCATCATGAATAACCACAAATCTTCCTAATTGTATCTCCTGAATGTGAAGGTAACACTGTATGTGCTCCTCTTGTTGTATTCACTGTATGCTCCTTTCACTGCTGCATCTCTCAGAGAGACTGCAATGATGTGGAAAACAGAGAATTATATTGTCCTTTTACCCATGAGGAAGACAAAGTGCTTAGTGTCACTTAAAATGGACTTTATTTAAATAGTCCATTCCAATCTGAAATTTGAAACAAATTAATATATTAATTCTACATAAAAATTGCTAAATTATTGAAAGATTAAAATTTGAGATTTTTAAATTTTGTCTGAGATTTTACTGAGATCCTCATAATTTGCATCTATCCAAATTTCTGTGATTTTGTAGAAAACGCATTCAGGCAATCAACTGGTATTTCTATTTACTCCAATGTACAATGGAAAAGGTTTCTTATTTCGTTACCTAAAGAAAGATTTCCTATTTTCCTGCTTTCTACTGGGAGTTTTGCTTTCCTTCTGTAAGTCCAGCAGTGAACCACCAGGATGATTATGTGGCTGGAACACGGTGTACAAAGGGAGGCTGACAGAACTGGGTTTGTTTAGCCTTAGGGAAAGAAAGATAAGGGGGAATCTTATTTGGTCTTGAACCACCCAACAGGACAGTATAAAAAAAGACAAAACACACAGTGAAGTGCACTGTAGAAAGGACAGCCAGGCCTCAGGTACAGAATTTATTTTTTTTTCCCCCCAGGGTACAGCTGTATTACTCATTTTAAGATGATATTGTGAACCATGCACTATTTAGTGTCTCTAAGGATACACTTCTAATTTCTTAGCAGGACTAAGAGACCTCAAACATGGAGTGCATGTGTAGTGCCCTCCCTTTGTATCCTGTTTCTCACCATAAGGTCAGCTCCTAGAGAGACAACTTTAGTTGGTAGGAACAGAGAAAAATATACCTTATTTACTTTTTTTACCTGCTCACACTAGGAAAGGAGAGAATTTGATGCCCTGCCCTAAAAATCAAAAGGCTTCACTATGGCTCTCAAAGCAAGCTTTGCATTATTAAGTTGTTAGCATAAGCTTAATTTTTGGACATGAAAATCCACAGTGAAGTCGAAAGAACTGTAAATGGCATATCAATGATCTGCTGGCACAGCTGGATAGCACATCTTCTCCTTCTTTTTATATACTTCACCAGCTCTAACACCCAAGAAATTTAAGTTTATTGAAAATGCCAGAGCAGAAAGCAAAAGCAGCTATGTGACAAAAAAAAAAAATCCTTATGATATCTCTCACAGTAAAATCAGTTTCACTCATTACACAGAATTACTGCTACCTTTCACAGACTTCAATGTTTAGTGGGGGGAAAAAAAAATCATAAAGGAGGTTTCAGAGTTTTAATGATAAAGAAATTACAAGCAAATTAAACCTTTGCTATTTTGCCATAATAACAACAGTAGTAGACATTGGAAATCATTAGAAATGAAAGTAAGCTTATATATTATCTTGATAAAATCTTTTAGTAAGAGCACAATGTTCTTCATGTTAGACTTGGCACTATATATATATTCATTTTCATAGAATGTTTTTCATTCATATAATAGTCTCCATAATAGCAGAACAGACTTAATTATTTAGCTAAAATGCAGCAATATGCTCAGAATACTTTATCACAGGAAAGACAATATTTTTTTCCAACATTATGTTACGCATGACAAATTTCTCAGTCCTGAAGCTCTCTATTAAAGAGTTGTCTTTCTTAAGCATTATATATGAAGAGTACAAAAATAATTTTTTAACCTTTGAGAATTGGACACTCCAAAAATATTCTCTTGCTTTACTGTGCACTTCACAGGGAAAAAGAGACAGCCTGTAAATCCATTGAAATTTGTGACCCAGCAGAACACAGTTTGAGTTTGTACGAAATCTCATTTACCATATTTGAACCACAACAGTTTCCTAGATACCTGAAACCCTCTTCCATGAACAGCAAACTCTATTACCTGTGTGAATGGATGAGGCCATCTGAATACGTGCTCCACATTGTTTACTAGGCTTCTGTACAGCAAACTTCCTCATTTCACACAAACGCCCCTGGTATACCTATTACCAGCAGCCTAAACAGCTCACAAAGGCTTCGTAAATTTTTAATTAAGGTAAAAAACCATACAATAGCGGTTCATTCAGGCATCTCAGAATTTTGCTCTTAAGCAGTTTGATTTGTACAATCTATGCACGTTTAGCCCAGCCTGCTGTAAGGACCTAGAGAGCACAGGTGCCTGTCTCAAACAGGCTGTGGCTAAGGCCACAGAAAGTCTTTGCTGTGAGATAAGCACGGAGCAGAGAGACAGCACTGACTCCAGGCCCGGCATAGGTGAGAGCTGGCTGCCACCACCAATGACCACCCAAGTGCCCCCCACCCAGAATGTGACCTGAAACTTGGACTGAAAGCTAAGCCACTGCAGTGGGAACTCAAGATAAGATAAAGGTGGTTCTGTTGTCCAGGCGTTATCTCAGACCTGGGGAGAGGTTAACAAAGCTGGGGGAGAAGACTGTAGCACTGATAATGGACACAAGGAAAGCCAGCTTAGCAACTGTGCTAATACTACTCCAAGTACAACGTGTCTTTAAATAAATCTAAATCTAGGTGTATCATGAATAGTGCCTGTTGTCAAGAATCAGCATTTACAACCAGAAAGAATTTCCTGATGAGAAAGATGTGAGGTTGTTTTCTGATTCTAGACCCTGCATGGATTGTATGCACAGCTTCAAGGTCCATACCTCCTCTCGAAAACATCAGTGCTGATTTTTAAGTGACACAAATTAAATATATTACACTCACAAAGCACGACTGGTGTTGGTTAAGAGCATCAAATACATCGATAGATTACAAAGACTTCAAGATATACATTTTTCACCCGATTCAGTTGGCAGTCAGAAGTTGTTTTTTTTTTTTCCTTTAAGTGAAAAAGGAGCAATAACAGAGGAATAATCTAAAAGTACTTACAAAGGACAGTTAATTTAAATTTATATATAATTTTTAATTAAAATGTATAATATGATAACTCCCATATTTAGAGTTATTTTAATATTAAGTGCTTGTAGGATGGAATTCCACAGTCTCGCATGGCATTAATGAGCCTCTGACATTTTGCTCATAGATTTAATCATAGTCTTTTAGTTTGAAAAACCAACACTGAAAAATCCTCATCAATTCTAGTCGATCAATGACACAAAGTTAACAACAAAGGAATATTTTCCATGATTGAAAATTTTCAGAGTTAATTCTTATATTGAATTTAAAGATTCAAATAGTAGTAGTCATTAAAGAAGTAAACAAAAATTGTAAAAGTAATTAGTTTACATATTTCAAAAATGTTGGGAAAACATGTAGTACTACATTAAAATATATCTTAAATATCTTATTCCATGTGAGAAACAGATAATTGGTTTCTGGATCTCCACCTGTGGAACACAAAATTATCATTAAAAAAATATTTTAACTGTTTTGAGGGGAATCGTAATTAAAAAAAAAAAGTGAGAATTCTTCGTATAAAACTTCGGAATCAAAAAGGTGAAAATGTTAAGAAATTGATAAAGAAAATAATGATTACTAAGGATAAGAGCCTAAAGCTTACACTGTTGCCAGGTACACGGCCTTTTTGGAAACAGGTAGTGGGAGCCAAAACTTAAGTTTTGGAGTCAGAAGTGCAAATCATCAAACAGCTGATGATGAAAGTATGCACACCATACTGGACAAACGAATTTCAAATAAAGCAGATCTGTAAAACAAGCCCAGATCTACTAAATCCCTGAAAATAAACTCCAAGCGTAGTGGAAAGTGCGTATCAACCACAAGAGAGAGCTTGAACACTTTTTGTGTGAGGAAGGGTCAAAAGGTTATTTAATGGAATCGTGGCCTCTGGTGTTTGGAACAGACAATCAAAAATCTAATATTTCCTTCTTACTCTCAGCAGCTGAACCTCTTTGTGAAGAAGTTTGAAACCTAGCATGGGGAAATTAAATATCAGTGCTCATCTAGATTTCTTTTTAATGTTCCCCAGACAAGTGAGAAGAGTGAAACAGAAGCCAAAAGGTGCAGCATGCCAACCATGATATTACACAGATTTAAGAATAAGTTATTTCTCTTTTTATTTTTTAATATAGTTTACTGTTTTTGACACTTATATCATGGTCAGGCTTACAGTCTACAAGGATATAGACACACACACATCTATCTATCTATGTACAGACAGAGCTCAAGTAAGCAATTCAGTATTTATAAGATATGGCATTAAAAATACATATTTAGAAAAGCTATGAAAGATATAATAAAAATAGTAAAAATGCATGCTGAATGATGAATGAGATAAATTAACAATTTTATGAATTAAAAATCAATACTATGCAATGCACGACTTCCCTAGTCTAACACAGAAAAATAACACCTTATGAAAAAGGTCCGATGAAATTCTTGGTGAAATGGAAAAGTAATAAAATTTTCTGCCAGATCTTCTGGTTAGCTTTTTGCTTTAAATTTAGTGATGTTTGACCCATCTTTCCACAGAGTAAGCCTTACAGAGAAAACTCCACACTGCAATAACAGCCAGTGAACCTAATTACAGCACAGGTGGAAGGTGAAGGGAAGTCACAATTTTATTAACTATAGTTAGATTTAATTTTAGAAATGGAAAGAAAATTTAACTTTCCATTCTCTTGAGCTACCTGAGAATACTGGAATATCTTCAGTCATTTAAATATGTCTTTATAGGGTTTTGTTCATATTACAAACGTCATCACTCTATGACAGAACTATAAACAAACAGAAAACTGGAACAGAAGGGATTATAAAAAGTCAATCTGGTAACCTATATCCCTTCTAAGAGTAGATACTATCTAACTAGAAGGCAGGTACTATCTAACCTTTCTGAAAACACCTTCTTTCCCAAACAACTTTGCACTTACCTTACCTTGGTTTTATCTAAACTACAATCTCCTGGCTTGCTTATGGGAATCCCACCTGAGACATTATCAGCTGCTTTAATAAATTTAATATATGTGATATCCACAGCTATGTTTGAATCTAGAAAACCCATTATTCTGTAACAAATTCAACCTCATATAGTTTGGTCTGAATTATTCTTGATAAAGCTCTTTCAGCTGTTATTCGTTTCTCTGTAAAAATGTAGAACAGTTGAGGGCTTTTTCCCAATTATTTACTTCATTAAAACTGACCAATGTGTAACTGCCTTTTTTTGGTTTTTTTTCCACTTTTAAGACTTCCAATTCTGTTAATTTCAAAAATACCATCCATCTCCTCTAATTTACAGACAACTAATATTTTCATCACCTATATTACCTTTTAATTTACAAGAGGCTTCTTCCCACACAAGATCATTTTTCAACTCATCTCTATAATGAATTTTAAAAGAAAAAAATTGGTTTAGTAAGAATAAATTATTTGAGGGTTCTTTGGGTCTTTTATATTGTTTGGGAAGTAGACTAAAAATCCATTATTTGCACAGCTTGAGTCATGCATATTTTTATGATTTATATACATATGTGTATATAAAATGCAGAAGATAAAAATATTACTATGGCTTATAATACAAAGAATCATAATTGGTGGCATTTTTCTCAGAAAAGTATCTCAATTTGTAACTTCCTTTCAGAAAATCTCTCTGCAAGCGTTTTTAAAAAAATAGTAGCAGTGCAGAGGAATGCACATATTATGGACCTGATTTCAAAGGTGTTAAACATGTATAGAAACATAAGACTCATTTAGGTTAGATACAAAGTCTGCAGAAGCTTTAGATAATAAAGAATTATGAAAAAAAACCCCCAAAACTATAGGACCATTTTTGCAATATTATTTAGTATAAAGCCTTGACTAATAAAATCAACTTTCTTTGGGGGAAAGAATATGATTAAGAAAACAGGATGAGAACAAAATGTATTTCTTTCTAGAGTATCTGAAATGTGCTACTATTTCTGCACTGTTTTCTTCATTTAAAAATGCAAATAAAGAATTCATGCCCCTTGACCACAATTTTCCATAGATTATCTTTCCATTTACAGGTGTTAACTTTACCTACTGTGGTCCTTAATGCTGAAAGTAAACTGGGATTCTGATGAAATGCTATAGTTGGATTTCAAACTGAAATCTCTTCTGCAGTTGTTTTAACATCCTTTCTGTTTACGCTGGCTTAGCAGGGAATCCAGTATTAGCAACATACAGGAGATAATTTATAAGATTTCATCTACTCTCAAAAAATCTTTCACTGTGATATCAAATAACACTCAAGGTTACTGTACAACCCCACGCACCATTTACTTGGAATGAAGCAAAATCCTTTGCCTGCAGACTTAGTAATTCACACAAGAAAATTCAGGTTCTTTCTGGGTATATCAGTGTTATAGTGCTTAGTGATAAAGGCAAAATACATTTCCTGTTCCAGGGAAACGCAAATGAAGAATAAATGTGCGTTAAGCATTGTAAATGTAGACTTGAAGTGTGCTGTCAACTCAAGTCACTATCTAGTAAAAGAAGTGGGTCTATTAAAAAAGGACTGAAAAATGAACTGAATTTAAATCTGATCTTTTACCCAAGTGTATCTGCATGTGTCTGCTGCAGCCAGCATCCTGACTATGCTGTAAGCCTAATACAGTTAAAACAATCTAAAATACAATTCATACTATGGCTGTCCTGGTACAGGCAAGCAGTGACTCAAAAAGCAAGCTCAATGGATTGTCTCCATATGCTTCCCTCCTCTGCATCAGCATGAGACCTTCCCAGAACTGGGATCAGTTTGGGAATCTAAAACAATTAAAACTATTCCTTCTCCCCTTCTTTTTCTATTTTTTTTCTATTGTTCTTTCCTTCTTTTTTTGTGTTGATTGGACTCACTTATTCGGCTGAAATGGATGCAGCCTAAGTCAGTCTAAGAAAGGCATGAAGCTGAAGGCAGGAGTGGCACAGCCGTGAAACACATTTTAGTAGCTGTTAGCAATTTAATCACCTTAGGGGTACGTCAGTTCTTCAGTTTGCACTTCAATTTTGAGTCAATAATGTAATTAAACATAGACTCAAGATGGACTAGCTATCCAAATATGTACTGTTTCTTAGCTGGATTTTATAGCTTATGATAAATTCTGTAATTCTGTATCGAGGAGATGCCTGTAAATAATTTTTAATTAACCACATTGTCATTCCAATAATGAGTTTACCATGGTTATAGCAATTTGCAGATACCTCAGCCTCACATCGTGCAACTTGAGTAGAGGGGGATTTTTTTGTTGTTTTGGCTTTTGATGTCCTTTATTTTGGCTACTTTCGAATGTCTTTATTTTAATATCAAATTGTTCACATTAAAAAAAAAAATCCAAAACTATGCTTCAGATATTAAGGTTAGCCTGTTGGTCACTGGTATAGGTGAACAAAATATTTACCTATCACCTCTGTCATTCAATTGGTATTAAAACAAGTGTTACTCCAAACTGCCATTATTGTCTCGATTACAAATGCTTTCACTGATGATGCACGATGCACATGCTCAGCCCTTGAAACCTGAAATTCAAGATCAATCCCCTCGGCACTTAAAAAACCTTCAGATCTGCCAAGACACGCAGTACCTCTGCTTCTCATAAGTTGATGCCTGACATAGCACTGGATCCTTCAAAGCCAACCTCGAAGGGGAATAACAGAAAAACAAACAGGGTGTTTGCCCAAGGAACCAAAATTTGGGAAATTTGCAGTGTTTTATTCAGCCAGCTACAGGTCTTTCTGCTGTGTTCCAGAAAGCCTCAAGGCTTCACACTTTGAAGGTGCATCACAGTGCCATGACATGGGTAGGAATCAGGATGCCTCAGGGTAGCCTTGAAGCAGAGCAAAGGCCCTTGTGGTAAATAAATATAGTGGACACAAACTTATAGCAATTCACTGATGGGCTGAAGAGTGCAAGGCGATTCGTAATGGTACAAGAAATAAAACTTGTCTTTAAAATTCAGAATTTACACTTGCTTGCAGAAATATCTAATTTGAGGCCATCCTGATCCTGACTGCTGTAACATTTCACTCCTGAAGTATAGAGCTTAAATCAATTTACCCTTCAATCTGCTACTGAATGCTGAATTTTTCCATCTCAAGGCACTGAGAGAACTTCAGACTGAGGTTGTGCTAGAAGTTGTTTTGTTCAGTTCACTAAATTCAGGTAATGAAATCCTAGAAGGTTCTTTGCTGAGCTATTCAAAGTGGCCTTCTGCAAGCATCACTACCCAGACTGCTTGCCTTTTTCTCGAGAGCCAAACCACCCATGCCCAGCAGTTGTACAATGTCTCCTCATACTTGTGTGGCTTTGCACCCAGAAATCCCCCTCCCTATGGAAAAAGGGTTAATCCAAACTAATTCTCTGCACAACCTAATTCTCTACACAAAACTTGCTGACATTTCTGACAACACAATAGGATTATATTGGCGGAATATCTATAGGCTTTGCACCAGTCAGAGAAACCAAAATCATTGAAATTAACTAACTTAGAGGTAGTACTAATAGACAGAACTATTGAAAAGATAGTTAATGAGTACTGATGCTGTAGGATTTAAAATAGTGTATCAAACCATTGGTTGGTAAGCTTTCTTGCTACAGCACTGATCTACATCCGCTGTTTCCTCTAACTGACAAACAGACTGTATAAATTCACAAATTTAGAAGTGGAAAAATTATTTCATAAATACTGGGGAAAAAAAGGAAAAGGCAATTAATAAGATTGCAAGAATTCCTTAGTCTAGCTTAGGAAAACAAGTGAACTAACAATAAAGACCAAATAGTAGAGTAATACTGCTATCATTCAGTGAGGCAAAGCAGTGGCTAGAGCAGCTACGCATGGTAGGAAAGAGACCAGAGCAAATTTCTCACATGTCAGACAAGCCCCAAGGTACCATCTCATAGATGACATTCACTGCCTGCTGATTGAGTTTGTATGGTTCATGGAGCATCTGTCTCCATTGTAGCAGGTGGCTTTAGTTCTGACACACCAATTGGATGGGGGAGAAGAGCCTTCCCCTAGAAACCCTCCGGTAAATTAGAGACACCAGAAGCTGTGACTAACAGGATGCACTAAATGCAGTATCTTGTGATTTGAGATGCAATTTGAGCAGTCCTGTTTTCCATGAGAAAGGCAGTCTGTCAGATTTCTCACAAAAAGATTTTGCATAAGGGACAGTGGAGTGCAGGAGACTGGCAGTGCCTCATATCACCAGATCTTTAAGGAGCTCATGGCGAGATCAGGGCATATGAAGCTCTCTGTACAGGTGTTGTGACTTGTACATCCCCTGGTAGAAAAGAGAGGCTTTGCCCAGTTCTAGTCACTACACCTTGAAGTGACTGTGTCTTGTCATAAGCAGAAAACATGGAAGTAAGCAAGTCTGGTGCCATGCAGACTCCAGCCCCAGAGATGGTATGGGAGGAAATACAAACTGTAAATACTCACACATGAGAAAAAGTCAATTCTTGTTACCGTGAGAAGACTCCAAAGAATATAGAAAAAGAAACAGAGGTGAAAACTAAATATGAGGGGACAAAATGATGGGAATATAATGTTTCAAAATTTATACTTTTAAATTCAGCACTACCATTAATATACAGTAACTGTTTTAACTGTTTTAAATTATTTATTAGGAGGATGGCATGAAGCCATCTTGAAGGTGTGCAACTCACCTAGCATGGAATGGAGGAGAGAAATAAACCACAGATGCACATAAGAGGAACTAAACAGGGAAAGACAATTATGGCATGAGAATGGTTTGAAGTAAGGCTGAGACAAAAGTCACAACTTTAATGGAATTGTCTAAATAAGGATCTCTCAAAATATTTATCCATGAGTTGGAAGAACTGAATTTAAGATTTAAAGCATTCGTACAGAACGCATGGCACTACAAAAGGCAAATTCAAACTCACAAGCAGAACCTCCAAGAGAGTTGATACTTTGTGTATGATACTTCAACCCTTAACACCCTATATACAGTGGAAACTAGAATAATAATACAATTAATGCCATTATCTACTGGAAACAATATAGTGCATCCAAGCGTACCCACAAATACATGCAAATATGTAGATATGAGGATAAAAGGCTGAAACAAACCCATTTATTACAACAGCGTGTTGACTGCATGTGAAAATACATTTGGAACATAGTATCTATCTATATACAGAGATATATATGTAGGGATGCCCTTTTTAGATAACACACAGAGAATCATCACATTCAAGATGGTTGTTTCTACTAGTATTCCTTGGAAAAAACCCTAATCCTACCACAACATGATTATAAATACAAAAAAAAAAAGGTATGACTTCTTAATGTGTACAAGTAGCTAGGCCAAAATTACAATTTTAAGAGATTATGAAAAAATACCAAGATTTTTATGCACCTATACTTGCACACATTAGAGTAACGCAAACATGTATATGTAAATATGTCAGATTTTTGTATGCTGTTAGCACCCATTTTGAATTTTGTTAGATGTAAGTTCCTCTACAGGAAGGCAGGGATTTTTGCCTTCCCAGTTGTTTGCCAAGAGCAATGCATACTGTTTGCATAATGCTAAGTACCAATATCAATTAGTAATTGAGGTTGCTATTTTAGTAATTTACATTTAGAGATGAAACATAACATGTTTTGGCCGAGAATGTATACAGACGATAACAGAAAATCTAATCCAGCAGCTGAAACTAACCAGTGTAGATATCAGAAATCAATGAACACAGATTATAGATTATTAATTTGAAGTGGTGGGGGGTTTGTTGTTTTTGTGTTGTTTTGTTTTATCTTGTTTTGTTTATTGGTCTAGTTTTTGGGGGTTGAGTTTTGTTGTTTTTTTTTTTTTTTAAAAAAAACCCGAAATAGTGCTGTGGTCAACTACACTCCAAAGTGTCACAAAACAAAATTAGAAATCACACTGTGTAAAAATAATATTCAAAACCAAAACTCAAACCAGAAGTCTAAAAACCAAAATAATGTAAGAAGACTCTTCTCAATTTACATTAAAATATAGTCGTTGTGCAATTTTTGTATTGCTATCTGTGAGGAACAGAATAGCTACCAGGCGCTAATGCTCACAAAGCAGGCTAGAAAAGAAACCCTAGGTACTAAAGGTTTTATCCCAAATCTGCAGAAATTACCAAGGTATTCTTTGTACAGAGCAAAGCTTTTTGGCCCATGCAAAGAACATCCCCATACATGACAACAACTTCCTTTGCAAGACTAAATGCAGTGATGTAAAAGCATATTTACATCCCCAAGCATAGTAAAACACAACTACTTAGATGAAATCAAGGTATATGTCATAGTAGTATGTGGTAACTTAGCAAGGGAATTACCACCTGCAGAGAGTTCCCTCCTGTTTTTTACCTGCAGGGATTTGGCCCCAAATATCTATTATAACACAGTATTATTCACAGCAGTGAAACAAGAACAAAAACATAATCAGAAAAAATATTTTCATCTGTTGGGAACCTCTAAAGTCTGTCTATATCACCCAAACCCCCACAACTTTATTTTCTTCTTTCAAACCTATTCTAGATTTAACTGCCATTGTGGTGTTAAGGGGGGTTTATTAGCTACTATAGAGGTGAAAACAATTTATTCCACTGTCATGGATTAGCACAATTTTGTTTTCTGGATATGGAGAAATGTAAAATGTTTTTCCCTGCCCTGACCGTAGAGTGGGTTGGGGGGGAGGACAAGGACCTCTCAAAAAGCAGGCTGGGATATTGGCAGCTAAGCTGACCAATGAGAAGTGTCAGTGCGACTTTGGAGGGGACATTTAAAACTGATCTGCTGCTGATCTGTTCCTGCCTCTCGCTTCGGGGATCCGCCATGAGGTGACATCGTGGTCGGGCCAGGCCCTGCTGCCCCTCTGGGCGGCCAGGCTGGGCTTAGCCAGGCTTCTGAGGGCCTCTGCCTGCACAGGGAAGGCTTGGGCTGGCTGAGCTCCTTCCCCTTGATTGCCAGAAGGGAATGAAAAAAAGCAGCTGCAGCTCGGCGGTGCGGGGCCGTGTGCTCAGACCACGGCAGAAAGGGCCAAGCCAGGGCCCAGCTTAATCACCTCTGGCAGCGGAGAAAGCAAGCCTGCAGGTCCATAACAACTCTGAGCTGAGCCACACTGGATGAGACCGAGGGGTGGAAAAAAGGACATCTACCAGCTTCCTCCATCAGCACATCTTTGCTTTTTCTTCAGCTCTCAGACTCTCGTGGCCTTTGCAAGCCCAAATAGATTTAACCCTTTTCTAGCAACATGGAACTTCTAAAGCACAATTCTTCCTTGAGAGAAAGAAGACAGAAAACCAGAAAGTACATAGAAATAGACACTACATGAAGTCAGTTAGATTAAAAGTGAAAGAACTAATAATATTGGAATAGGATTGAAGAAGTGGACAATTTTAACCAGACTTTTCTAAGGTAAATTATGGAGAAATGAACTGTTCTTTGTAACATCTTAGTGTTGTTGGGCAGAATGCTATTCTAATCAAAATTAAGGACTGATGTTACTGAGATTTATTTTGGAACTTTAAAGCCCCCGCTCCTGAGTTAAAAGGAGGTCTCAGCCTTTGAGACAAAGATGATTTTAGACTAGAAGTATTCATAAATAGTACCCCAGATACACTGAGAAGCTTTGCTGATAGAACATCACAGTCTGCAAAAACTCCGGGCGGCAGCAGATGTGTGACATTGAGAGCACTGGACTATTTTGTCTTGTGGCAAACTTCTTCATAAAAAGATCTTAGAAAGACTCTTCTCCTAAAGTAATGTGTGGTTATGTCTAAATAGTGAAACTGACTGAAAATCCTAAATTGTGTCTTTCTATGCTGCTCAATAAGAAAGTTAATAGTGTGTAAGAGGAAAGAAGTGTTTTAAAGTATCACTCTGTTTTAAGTTTTCTTTTTCTCACTTTTTTTTTTCTCATTCTTTTAATATATGTTAATAAAACTATTTTTGTTCATTTTTAAGCTTAAGCCTGCTTTGTTTTTTTTCTCCTAATATCTCCCTCCCACAAAACGAAAATTAATACTAGAACCCCCACATTAATTGGTGTTTCCGCCCAGTTTTATTAAATTAAACCCATAACATCCACATATTTGTTATGATTGTACTTTAAATAAAACTGCCCCCTAAGACTGCAAAGGAAGTAGCTATGTTCCTACATGAAGGATTTTTTTTTATTCAAAGAAAAATTTGCATTTTTTCCTCTGAAGTTGACATCTTTCACCGATTATTTACTGTATTATTGTCAATGGGGAAAGGAACAAAACCAGATAGGAATCTTGGATTTCTCATGAATTAACAAACATACCACAGAATTTTTCACAGAATCACAGAACACTCTGAGTTGGAAGAGACCCAGAACAATCATTTAGTCCAGATCATAAGTGAATGGCCCATACAGGGATCGAACCTGTGACCTTGGCATTAGCAGCATCTGGCTCTAAAAAGTTTCTAAGAACAATACAACTATTTTCAGTGTCATGGGCTTGAAAACCCATACCTTTTAAAAATATTTATTTTCATTTTCTCCCCGTCAGCTTTGAAAAGCAACATAACACACAGAGCTTCCTGGTACATTTTTTCTCCCTCTAGCTAGGATTAAAGATCTCTGTAAGAAGACTACCAAATACATATGTATATAAGTACGTATAATCTTTAGTTGAATTCATCTAATGGGCTGTTGTGAGGTAACCCTCATGGTTCAACCTATGCTTTTTGGCCCACTTCTTTTTTTACTGTGTTATTTATTAATGATTCCTGCATGACAAAACAATCTATTGAATCAATAATGTTTTCCATTTCCTCCGTAGAATCAAGCTTTAAAAAAGACAGAGCTACTACACAAAAACAACCTTCTATCAAAGAAAGATGTAATCTCTAAATACAGGGAGAAATATATATATATTATAGTAAATATGAAGTTTAAAGTACATGCTAGAAAACTGGTGAGAAACTGAGAAATTAAAAGAAGATTCTGAAGGACATATCTAAAAATACAAATTTCAGACTGAAATCCATTTTATGCACTCACCAAAAATTTTGTCAGAAAACACACTTGTAAAATCTATGCGAACAATTTGTCTGTAGTAGATGGGCTAGGGAGAGCCACAGACTGGGATAAGAGTGGAAAAAAGTGTCAGAAATATTTCATACACAAGAAAAACTTAGACAAATACAACAGTCTTAAGTATTGCACTTAGAGGACTTCAGTAAACAAAATAAAAGTAATACCTTTTTAGAACTGAAACCACCATTCTTTTCCTAATAGAGTCAAATGGTCTCCTGACATTGACTTATCACCCAAGTACCATCATCTAACAATACAATTCACATTGCCTATAGGCCAGCCCTCTTAAAAGACCATCTTTTGTAATTAAATAATTTTAAAATGCAATACTTATCTAGAGTCAATAGAAGATTATGTCATTACTGCTAAATCCTTGTTAAATCTGGTGGACCATTAGTAGTGTAGTGATGCAAACCCCAGGCACTGCCAATCACAGGTTGCTTCTTTCATCTAAAAAGGAGCTATAAAATTCTTGTGACCTCTCATAAAAATAGCCAAATTTTTAAAATGTTGAACCTGATTAGCTTGGAGGAATGTTTGCTTCAAAAGACAAAGGAAATCCGAGACAAGACTTTGCAAGGACTTTTAAAATAACAGAACCAGTTGGTGTTTAATAGCATACACGTATGAAAGACAAAATCTGCATGCTGCTCATATATATGTTATGCATATACGAGTTCTGTTTGTTCTCTAGTACCCAAATGCATCTTGCAAATTCCTGTCCCTTTAAAATGTCCATAAAAGGAAGGATCATTCACAAGCTGGCTTACTCAGCAGGTTAACAGGAAGAAAAAGCAACACCCCTCAGAAGAAACCCTCAAAACTGGTGCTTGCCATTTGATATGAGCAATCCTATAAACCTCCACAGTGCTGTTGACGTGTCTTTGGCAGGGATCAGCACCACCATGACACCTCAGAACCAGGGCATGATTGTAACTCTAGCATTGCCTCCGCCCTTCCCACGCTTCCCTGCCTGCTCAGTTTATATTTTGAGTTGTTCTGTCTTCATATACTTACAAGTCAGACTACAGAAATGATTCCAGCAAAGAGGTAACAGACTTAACACATTTGGTAAGGATGACTTCCTCCTGGCACACAACACATCTGAGCTGTCCACAGTTTTCCCAACATATTGTGAAGGTGAGAGAAAACAAACAACACAAAAAAACTCCAAACAAAAGCAAAAAAAGCCAACCCAAAACAAAAATACCAAAGCAACCACCCCCCCAAACCTCAAGCACAAACCAAGAAACTGTTCTGTAGAAGCCAATTTTATTTTTAATCATCATGCTTTGTTTAAAGATGTTTCATCAAAATATAATTACATTTTTAAAAGTGAAAATGACAAAAAGATGGAAAAGATCAACTTAAATTTGTAAACTGGATTAAATTTGTCAAATCCATAAGAAGTTGGAATGAAGATTGTGAAACACCCAATGAAATAAAACCAGAAAGAACCAGATTCCCTAAAACAGACATTATTCTAAAACTTGAAATAATCTTACTATGGTTACTAAAAATAACTGTTCACAACAGAAATATGATGAAGTCAACAGAAGAAATATAAACTCTAAATGAAGAACCAAACAGAAGACAAAACCAATTTTATCAAGCTCTGAATTTCAAATAAAGTTTGCATTTTCAATGCCTTTACAGATATTAGAGAGCAGTTTTAGAGACATACAAGAAAGAATTTTATGGATTAAATACCAAAAATAATGGTAATTTCCATGGTTGCTCCTGAACTAATGGTAATAATAACAATAATAATTGTTAGCAGTTTTGCATTCCTTTATGTAATTTTTCCTTGAACTGCATATGGCAGTTTTCTCACAAAATTATTTCCTGTAAATTTTATGTTACTGTTTTAACCTTCAGTCACACATGCTGCCATATCATGTCACTCCTTTTTGATAATGGAAAGGTTTCTATTTAATTAAAGAGATTGAATATATTATACAAAATTGCTGCAAAGAAACAATATTCCTTATGTTTTTAAAATTTTCTTTATATTACATAGAAGATACAATCTGGCGTATTTGTGAATTTTAATGTGAAATATTGGATAAATAAAAATTAATAGCATTAAACTAGCTTTCAAACAACTAAGTAACAAATGGCTTCTTACTAAATAATAATGATTTTACAGTAAGAGAATTATATAGCTTTGTTATAGTTCAATTTTAAACATTTAAAAGGGCAGTTATACAGTTTGAAACTAATTAGCTAAATCTCGTATTGGACAAGCCTATTTGATAAGATGAAGAGACATGTCCATATTTTTTGGTTCAGTGTGTCTCTCTTTAAGAAACAACACAAACATGATATATCTTGGTCATATTCTAAGTAGTAAATTATGCTTTGAAATAGTTGCACAGAATTTGATAGTATATATATATCTGGTAAAAAAAACCTGCATCAAAAGTCTACTTTACACTTAAAAAGCAGTTAATGTATAGATCATCTTAAAATAATATAAACACAGTTACTTCTGATAGTTGTTCCCACAAGGAAAAATACCTGTAAAGTCTCAAAGTGGGCAGAGTTTGACTCCAGACTATAAGAAGTTTCTCTACCTAAGATTTTTGAGTGCTTCCTTAGCCCTTAATTCCACATTTGTCAGATTTTAACCTGACGTTTTTTCCTTTTATATTATGAGGCCTTTCTTTACAAGGTACAGTTGTGCTGTATCAACTGTCTAATTCAACCTTTTCCTGTCTAAAGCTAAAGATTCCGATACATAATTCTGACACTTGGGATCCTACCCTTTCCCATTATAAAATGTCCCTTTTTGGTTAATGACTATGAAATATAAAAAAACATAGGATAAACTTAACGTTGCTTTGTGCAAGATAAATGATGGATATCAGATGACCTTTTTAGTAGTAAAATACTGCTTTAGATGAAACTTCAGAAAAAAAGGGTAAAATAATGATTTTGCATAAGAAATCACTAAGGAAAAAACCTCTCTGAAAAAACCCCCAACTTTTCTCTCTGAAAAACTAAGGTTTAACAAAAAATATACTACTAATATTTGTATTATTCTGCATAACATCAACTGTGATACGCATTTTTGTGTTAGTGTTATTTCTGCAATCTCTACAAAAACCACATTTTTCCGGAAAAAAGTATTAGTAGAAGTTACACTGGACCATCCCTTGAGATATGAGAAAATACCTTCTTTAAAAGTAATCTTAGGAATGAGGATTAAAAAGATAACTTAAAGCTTCATTTCTTTTATCTTATCACATCTGGGCTCCCTCACAGGAAACGAAACGATAACTACTGTCGGAAAGAAAAACACACTGCACCCTTTTAGATCAGTTGATGGAAATCCAGAAACAAGGAAACACATTTTCCTTTTTCTTAACTAATATGATTCCCTCAGTAAAATGTTTGTAAGTCTACAGGATTAGAAAGTAAAAATTTGTACAGAATCCTACAGGGAAGGGCACCAAGCATTGGTTAAGATGTATGCATAGAACATAGAAGCGATCAGAAGGTGAGGCTGAAACTGAGCTCAGGACCAAAAACATTTTTGACTGCTGCTCAAAGAACATGTGAAAAATTACATGGTACATGTCAATAAAGGGCTGTGACCCAGACATGAGTGACATCTAGCTGTATGTCCAAGCAGGTGGTCCTGGGATACTTGTCAAGTACACTGTGCAGAGTAGAGTTCACTTTACTGAATCTTCTTTGACATTTGGCAAATGTTTCTAAAGAATAAGTTGATAATATTCTTACATATCTAATTTCAGAACAGCCACACTATTATGTGGATTAATTATCCACCATAACATATTCTCAATTGTCTTTTCTGTCAACAATTTTGTCACTGCCATAGACCTGGAAGTGCATTGGGGATTGTGCCCTATTAGCCTTTCACACTGAACAGCAGATCAGTAGAACGTAATTATCTGTAAAGTGTTTATCAATATGAGCTAGCATTGCACACATTAATGTTTTATGCAATCTGCTTGATTTTTATGGCAGTTATATCTACTCTTTCTACTCTGGGAACTATTCTAAAACATGGATAAACACCATTTCTGATATCTTGCCAAAAAGATACTGTACTGCTTTTAATATTGTTTGATTAATTATATTAATGCATATGAAAGAAAACCTGAACTTTGTATAATGTCTGGCACAATAATCTAGTTAGCATTTCAGTACAGAACCAGAAATACTGTAAAGACAAAATATAACAGCATGGAGTAATGAATCCCAAAAGATACAATTTGATAGGTTTTAACTAAGTCCATTTTTTTTTCCCCCCCAAAGAAAAATCACAGATAATTAAGTCTTGACTGCATTTGAGGAAAAAACATCTAGGAAAAACAAATTCACTTGAAGCTGTAGATACATGTTGTTGGACCCCTGTGGACAAGTTAAACACGAACCAGCAATATGCCCTTGCATAAAAGAAGGTAAATGAGTTCCTGGGTTGCATGAGGCAAGGTACTGCTAAGAGGTCAAGGAAAGCGAGCTTTTCCCTCTACTCAGACCACTCCTCAGATGCTGGGTCCAGATCACAAGAAAGATTTGGAGCTACTGGCATAGTCCAGCAAAGGACCACTGAGATTATTAAGGGACTTTCACAGACTTCCAAAGACAATTTAGGAAAGTGGAGAGAGTTGGTGCTTCAGCCTGAAATAAAAAGCTCAGTGACACCACATCAGTGTGTATAAATACCTGAAGAGATGTTGTAAAGAGAACAGAGCCAAGCGCTTTTTGGTGGTGCTCTGTGACAGGATCAGAGTCAGTAGGGACAAACTGAAACACAGGAGAGCCCCTCAGAAAATAGGGGAAGATTTTATCATCCCGAGTACTGGAACACAGCCCTCAGCAATCAGGATGTGGAGTCTCCATCACTGGAGATACTCAAAGTCCATCTGGACATGGTCCTGAGCAACCTGCCCTAGATGCCCTGCCTAAGCAGAGATGTAGAAGAAAATTACCTGCAGAGGTCCCTGACAACCTCAACCATCCTGTGATTTTCTAATACTATCTTTACAAATGAAAACATGACTTTGTTTGTCTGAGAACTAAAAAGATCATTAACTTAATTATTAGTGGGTTGTGAATCCTGTCAAGATAAACCTTATCTACCAAGGAAGTTAGGTAGACTGTAAGCAGAGACTGACAATTATTTTAGGGGAGGAATTATTTTAACATATACTCTAAAAAACCCATAGTTTATCTTTATTAATAATATCTGTTTTTTTTCCCTTCATGCACCTACTGTTCCAAGACATCACAAGAAGAAACTGTATAACTTAGTAAGCTAGTTGGCATAATAATGAATTCATACTAGCTAGGTATTTGACAAATTTGTAGTTGTCATTGAGCAAACAGAAGTTAGAAAAGGCAACTAGGAATAGTAACATAAAGACAAACAATAAAAAAATGCCACAGTGAAATTCTTACAGCTTCAATTGCTTGTTTAGAACTTACACAGATAACTGAAGATTGTTTTCATAAATACTTTACTAAGAAGCTTTTCAAAGTAGTAGAAGGGTTCTGTTTCTGAAAAGAATTGTTTTCTTAATTTAAAGCGTAGGACTACTCCTTCTAAAATCTAAGTAACCAAACCAGGAATATATGCATACACACATGCATTAGGCATATGGACAGACATAACATTGGTAACAACTGGTAACATTTTTTTCATGTTTAGACTCAGGCCTGTCTTTTCCACTACAAACTACTAAAATCAGTCAACTTAGATTATACATTTCATTTCTATTTGCACCTTCTAATACTGCTATTCCTCCCATACATGCAGATGAAGAATGGTCTGTGCAAATAACAAGCGTTTTCTTTTAGGCTGAAATGTATGTATTTACTTTAAAGCACCTATTTGAAACCCTGCCTCCAATTATAAATTCTATCATTTAAGTATTAAATACAATAACAATTTATATGTACAAAACCCCTTGCCACTTTATAAGAGGAGAGAAATTTTAAAAGTAATTTTAATATTTTTCCTTTTATCATTAGAAATAGAGTCCATGTGTATACATAGCTTTTATAATTTGATAAGAAACTAATTTTTTTTGTAAGCTTTCAAAATTAAATCTTTTGTGTCTGGGTCTGCTTCTTAAAAAAACAACCAAACAAAACAACCTCCAAAAATACCCCCATCAAAAAAAAAAAAAAATGCAACAAGCCAGAAGGATGCTTGTCTGATCAGCAGGATTTTCCAACCTCATACTGTTTTAAGTTTGAAATACATCTATTTTTCTTAAAAAACATAACCAACAGCCACCACCGCCCCAAACAAAAAAGCACTTTTACAAAGATATAATATACAAACAGATTGAGAAACAAATGAAGGATGTGCAACAGAGCAAGGAAAATATAACCAGATTAAATTTTTCTGTCTGTAAAATGACATCTTTTCTCTAAATATTAAGCACTGTACCAAGAATCCTAAATTATATCAAAGGCAAAAATATCAAAGACAAACACACACAGTGCTTATTTTTCTGTCTTCTTTTAGGCATATGATTATTTACCACCCAACAGGTAATTATCCACTTTTCCTTTATTCTAAGCATCTATTCACTCCTCTCGAGTATGTGATTTGCATAAAGATGATCTCCTGGGAGTTTTGGCTCTATCTTAAAAATCACGATCAATTTCTGTGTAATCCAGCTGGATATGAAGTGAGATATGGCACATAGACGAATGGAAATGTAAGGAGCACCAAAGCGTGAAAGAAAGTCACCTTGAAGGGATGATACTGCAGCATATTTTGCCTAAGGTTTCATAGCTACATTAAACATGCATGTTCAAAATATAAACTGCCTAAGCATAAACTATATGAACAATCACCTAACAGAGCAGCTAAACATTACCAGAATATACTTCCTAGCAAGGTTAATGTGTATGCCTTACATACAAATTTGTTGCTTTTCTTTCCCTAATTAAGTTGACAAATAAACTGCAGATCACTAAGATAAAGCTGGATAAAACCTGTTTTTTTTCAGCAAAGGGCATCTGTATCTGATTTGCCATACAAAGGCTACAGCATGTTGACTATATTCCTGGGACATGAAGAAAAAGTACAAGGTTATCACCTTTGATTAATAGTTTTAAGCCTCATGATTGTGTTGTTCTATAATGTAAACTTCTATGATTTTGGTTGTAAATGTTATGTCAGAACTTCACTTAGTCTCTTCTGCCCCCTTCTGACCCAAAATCTGGTAGGTCAGTCCTTTGTGCAAGTAACGCTAGGTGATTTGTTTAAAATATATTTCTCAGAAAAAAATCAGTACAGAATTCCCCACATAAAGCACGCAAGTTCAGATCTTGCTTTCATTTAAAAGACTAAAAACTCCAAGCAACTGAGTTCTACTTACTCTGAGCTGAAAAATGCCTTTGCATTCTTATGAACAGCACATTTCAAAACTTTATTCATATGTTGGGGAACTAATGTCACGTACTTTGAAGAATCCATTCCTCCAACAGGGTGGAAGAAGAGGTTGAAATCTGATATAAGTCTTGTTACAGAGACAGTAATGCATAACTAATGATGAAAAAGGTGTGGGTCTGAAAAAGGAAATGATGAAGACCCCAGTGTCTAAAGAAAACCCCAAATCTAATGATTAACCATGCTACAATTTGTCTTGATACAAATTCAATGGCTTGGAAAGATTTTAGTCTTCATTATAAGGGCACATTGATGACATTGAAAATACAGACAGATACAACTGCATCGAATAAAAAAAAGCAAAGCTGAAATACTTCAGGTTTCTTTCATGTTACCCTTCATCATGTGAATGTTTAATGGGAAACATATTACAGATACCATAAGGTTACTTACTTGTTTCTTAAATAAGATAAATGTAAAATGGTATATAAAATCATGCCAAAAGTTTTGCTGTTTAGCAAAATGAATTATTTGTTCTCAACAGAAGCTAGAAGTAATTAAGGAAAAAACTTAAAAATAGTACAAGTCACTTACTTAGCTCAATATAATTCTAATAATTCTGAGACCTAACTTAGAAATCAGGTTTTTTTAAAAAATATACTGATTCTAAATCTCAGCAAAATAGGCAGTGTATAAGATAGATATATGTGTGAATAAAATAAGTGTTTCTTATTCTAATGAACAAGTACATAAAATACTAGAAAAGGTATTTATGCATATTTATCCAAGATCTGAGGGCCATGTTTATACTTTTCATCACTAGACATATCACCACACATTAAAGTATAGCTTTATTAAAACTTTTTTCCAGGTGAACATAAATATGTATATCACTGTGCATGGCATACAATAATATGACTTATTTTAGAATTTGAAAGTATAAGAGGTTTAATGGTAGTTATTGTCTTACTGTAACATATGGAGGAAGATAGTAGTCTATTGCCTCAGATGTGCCACATGTCCACAGTTTTTCCATTTGTAATTTTACTCCAGCAGAATGTGGACTTCCCAGGTAAAAAAAAAAAAAAAAAAAAAAAAAAAAAAAAAAAAAAAAAAAAAAACCACCAAAACTTTCAAACTTAAGTGCTGGAGAGTTAGCTTTAAAACAGTGCTGTACCTAAACATGCAGACCTTTTGTTCTCTCCTTCCTTCACAGAAAGGCTGAGCTCTCTGAGACAATTTATGTGAAACGTATTCAAGAATATTACACTAAGAATGCCACAAAACCAAAAACTGAGCATGTTGGAACTACAGCTTTCTTCAGCATTGAACATCAACCCAAATGAGAAATAATACACTGCTAGCAATTTAGTCAGCGGTATTAGCAGAATAAAGGAACAGAATTTGAAAGATTACTGTTGAATGAGATAAAATATGAAATTTAAAAGCCCTTTAAATAACGAGTTTCTTGCTGTTAAAATTTGCTACAGCTAGATAGCAAAACAATGACTTTGTGACAGATTGTGGGGAAAATAGCAACTTTATTTAAAGGGTAGACAAATTTAATACTGTTATATCTTTCTTTATTTCCCCCTTTGTATTGTCATGCTTTCTGTGTGAGTGGCTGTCAGGGACTTCTATGGACGATAACAATACAAAGGACTACAAAACATGGTGTTTCTATAAGTGAACTACAGTGGACATGCACAATGCTTCTGCTTCTTTTATAACATTCCTGTTAAGAGTTGGTCATGAAATAACATTTTGCCTTTTGAAAAGAAATAAAAATCACCAGTGATTCCGCTCATCTTGTAAGCTGCTGTTTTAGGGCACATCAGCCTCTTTCCTTTAACTCTGCAACAGCAGCTTCCAAGATTTGTATATTCTCGGAAACACTGCTCAACGTTTTATAAAATCTTTGTTTATTGAAAAAAGGTAAAGACAATGTGAGGAGATTTAATAATATTGAGTGGTCAATAAACCATCCTATTTCTTGGAATTAAATTAATTACTTGCCCAAATATCTTGCAAAAGTAATTGGTGTAAATTTTCTTTCCTGCAGAAAATAGACATTTCTAGCACATCACATTTGCTGCACAATGTGAAAAGTTTGCAATGTTTTCACTGTTTTTGGAGTCGGTTTTTTTTTGTTGTTGTTGGTTTTGGTGCATTCTTTTTTTCATTCAACTGGAAGCCTCAGACAGGGTTCTTGTGAGCATGAGATATGTTCCTCTCTTATAGGTGTTTTTCTCAAAAAGAACATGGAGGTGCACTACAGCTGTCACTCCAAAACACAATTTAAAAAGCATTTTTCTGGAAGGAATGAGGAGTTCTAAAGGGGGAAAGCAGAAAAACAATGCTAGCTATACAAACAGCACAGATGGAACAGTGGTACAGTGATGAGCCAAAATGGACTGGGAAGTAGTGCTCAGCTGTGCAGCTTGAGAGGATTTCACCAGGCCCTGGAACCTGAGCATGCATTAACCCAAAAGAGTTTTTTCCCTTCCTATCCCTTTCTTTCTCTCAGCTGCACACAAACACCCATCCTCTAGAGAATGGAGAATGACTCAGCAACAAAACTATGCATAAACCCCTCCCAAACTTTAGGACATACCTTTTTGTATTTACTCCCCGAAAATAGACCTACAGTAAAACTAGAAATGCTTGAAGTTATGCTGCATCACTGCTGAGTTCATCACCCAAAAATGTATGCGATCTTGCACATGCATCAAGTATGAATGGCAGAAATGATAGATTGATAATTAGCAACAAAGGTTTACATAAATATGAAGATTTCTGTACTTCAGGAGAGCAACATCAGTACAAAAAGAAAAAGCCAGTCAGGAATCTTAAGCAAAATAAGATGTGCAATGGTTGAGGTGATTTCAGAAGTCATGCTTCAGTTTCCAGAATGATTTTAAGAATTTTGAAACCGTCTGAATTCTGGAGAACTGGCCCTGCATTATGGTAAGCTCGTAGCTGGAACTGGTTTGGAAGAAGACCAGATTTATTAGATGCAGTAAAGGAAATCCTGCTTTGTTAGAATCCTGCAAATATCAGAAAGATTTAATCAAATTGTAGTTTACTAAAAAAAAAAAAAAGTGAATTGTTCATTGGTATTTTAAAAAAAATTCTAAACATATTGATTTAGAACCTTTTATAGTTCTATCTTTTAATATTTTAGTTGTTAAAAACAATCATAATTCACATACAGTAAAAGCGGAAGTTCTAGTTTTATGGCAGACAATTTTCAGTTAATTTTGATGAACTGTGGGTAACATTTGTCTAGAAGTCCCCCTAATAAATGCAAATACTTCTATTATCTTTTACTGTGTTTGGCTAAATTTGATAATTGATTTTGGAGGTGATGAAGGTTTTGGCAGTTTTTTGTTTCTTTATTCTGAAAGTGAATGATACATTTAAGGAACAAAACCAGAGACACAATCACTTAATTGTGCTTATGGGGAAGATTTAGGGATCTGAAAGGCATGAGAGAATTTTTTTTTAATCTAAACTACTATTTAGACATTTTTCTTTGCATTATAATTTTATAAAAAATGAAAAAAAGAAAATTAGAAAGCAATTTAAAATACAAGACTGACATCCAGAGCACTCAGAAATAATCCCTCTAAGGGAAAACGGCCACTGCAGTGGCGTAACATCCAATCTCCAAAAATCTAGCCACACTACTGAAGAATTTTTCAGACACTGCAAGACACATTGGACCCGATACCTATTTCTTGACCCTTTGTGGCCAAGAGGATGCAGCCATAAAACAGATCATGCCTTCAGTGAAATGCTTTAATCAAATTCTATTAAGCCTATTGCATAATAAAATAACATTAAATACAAATATCAGTTCAAAATCAGAAAAAGAGAACTATGTAGTTAGCATCTTCCTTTATCTCCACTGAAATACATCAGATCAGAAGAAAGAGTGCCCTTCCGCAGTTTGTTTCTATTCTTTAAGACTACATGCAAAAATTTTACTCTTTAAAGAACATTGAGCTACAGCTGTTTCACATGAGCAATACTTTAAATAAATAAGGATTCCACTTTTTATGTATTACTCCATAGTTTGAATGGGCCATCTATTTTACACTTTTTGTTCTGTTTCCAACTCTCCATATGGACGTGGCTTTATCTGTGAGTTCTAGAAGCTCCTACATTCACTTTTTGTGGTTCAACCAATTTTCTTTTCCATCTTTCACTAAGGTTTCTTACACTATTTAGGACTGTATATACACTTTTCCTGTATATAGTATTACACTGAGTACCAAGCCATTCTACAGAATTCTCTCTAAAATGAGCAATTCAAGTGAATCAGATGGGCAGGATGACTAAATGTCTCCTTGTTGCACTGTAAGAATTAACTGAGCATAACGCTAAGAGAGCCTTAATAAAACACAATCCATGATAAGTATCAGTACTAACACTGGAGAACACATCATACCTTTAGCACCCCATTGAGACAGGTGGTTTACCATGACTTCCCATATAGTCAATAGGTAAAATCTACCTCCAAAGAAAGATGCATGGAGCTGTTCCCAAAATGTTCTTTGTAGCAGTTTTATTCTAAAATAGTCCACAAGTCCACCTCTTGAAGCAATTAGAAACTCTAAATACTCTGACTCTGCTGTTGTTTAGGATGTGTAGCTCTT